>NW_020954619.1:2573206-2599991 GCF_900497805.2 Vombatus ursinus
CCCCCCCCCCCCGCCCGAAGCTTGGGACAGCACATTCTCCACACTGGAAGCAGACCCCTACCTTAACAAAGAGTTTAAAACTCAAGTACTTGGCTGGGAACATGAACAGACTAAGCAAAAAAAGTCAGACCACAGAATCTTTCTTTAGTGACAAAGATCAAAACATACAACCAGAAGAAAACAACAAAGTCAAAGCTCCTACATCCAAAGCCTCCAAGAAAAATATGAATCAGTCCCAGGCCATGGAACAGCTCAAAAAGGATTTTGAGGAGCAAGTAAGAGAAGCAGAGGAAAAACTGGGAAGAGAAATGAGAGTGATGCAAGAAAATCAAGAAAAACAAGTCAAGAGCTTGCTAAAAGAGACCCGAAAAAAATACTGAAGAAAGTAACACCTCAAAAAATAGCCTAACCCAAATGGCAAAAGAGGTCCAAAAAGCCAATGAAGAGAAGAATGCCTTAAAAAGCAGAACTGGCCAAATGGAAAAGGAAGTCCAAAAGCTCAACGAAGAAAACACTTCCTTAAAAATTAAAATGGAGCAAATGGAAGCTAGTGACTTTGAGAAATCAACACATTGTAAAACAAAACCAAAAGAATGCAAAAATAGAAAACAATGAGACATATCTCATTGGAAAAACAACTGACCTGGAATATAGATCCAGAAGAGATAATTTAAAAATTACTGGACAATCTGAAAGCCATGATCAAAAGAGCCTAGATATCATCTTTCAAGAAATTAGCAAGGAAAACTGTCCTGATATTCTAGAACCAGAGGGTAAAATAGAAATTGAAAGAATTCACTAATCACCTCCTGAAAGGAAAAGGAAAACTCTTAGGTATACTGTAGCCAAATTCCAGAGTTCCCAGGTCAAGGAGAAAATATTGCAAGCAACCAGAATGAAACAATTCAGTGGAAACACAATCAGGATAACACAAGATTTAGCAGCTTCTACATTAAGGGACTGGAGAGCTTGGAATATGATATTCTGGAGGGCAAAGGAGATAGGTTACAACCAAGAATCACCTACCCAGGTTCCTCCTATTGGTTCTAATTCCTACTTACAACATCACTAATGTGAAAATATATTTAATAGGAATGTATATGTATAGCCTATATCAGATTGAGCTCTGTCTTGGGGAGGGAGATGAGGATGGAAGGGGAGAAAAATTTAAAACTCAAAAGCTTATGGAAGTGATTGTTGATAAATCAAAATAAATTAATTTAAAAAAAAAAAGAATCACCTACTCAGCAAAATTGAATATAATCCTTCAGGGGTAAAAATGGACCTTCAGTGAAAGAGAGGACTTTCAAGCATTCTTGATGAAAAGACCAGAGCTGAACAGAAAATTCTAAAAATTCTACTTTCAAATACAGGACTCAAGAGAAGAATTAAGAGGTAAACAGGAAAGAGGAATCATAAGGGACTTATTAAGGTTGAACTCTTTACATTCCTGCATGGAAAGATGATATTTGTAACTCATGAGACCTTTGTCAGAGTATTGGGGTAGCTGAAGGTAAAAAAAAATATATATGTATATATAGATAGAGGGCACAGGGTGAGTTGAAGATGAATGGGTGATATCTGGAGAATAAAATTAATGGGTGAGAGGATTATACTGGGAAAAGGAGAAAAGAAAAGGTAGAATGGGGTAAATCATCTCACATAAAACAGACAAGAAAAGGCTTTTTACAGTAGAGGGGAAATGGGGGAAGGTGAGAGAGAATGAATGAATCTTATTCTCATTGGATTTGGCTTAAGGAGGGAATAACATACACACTCAATTGGGTATGGAAATCTATTTTACCCTACAGGAAAAAAGGGTGGAAGGAGATAAGAGAGTAAAGGTATGAGAGAGGGGAGGGCAGCTTGGGAGCAGAAACAAACACTTCTAAAGAGGGACAGGGTCAAAAGAGAGAACAGAATAAACAGGGGGGCAGGATAGGATGAAGGGAAATATAGTTAGTTTTCCACAGCATGACTACTATGGAAGTGTTTTCCATGACTATACAAGTATATCCAGTATGGAGTTGCTTGCCTTCTCAAGGAGAGTGGGTGGGGAAGGAGGAAGGGAGAAAATTCGGAACCCAAAGTTTTAAAAACAAATGTTAAAAACTGTTTTCACATGCAACTGGGAAATAAGATATACAGAAATCTATTCTGCCCTACACGAAAATAGAAGGGGAAGGAGATAAGAGAAGGGGTTGCGGGGATAGAAGGGAGGGCAGATTAGGGGAAGGGATATTCAGAATGCACACACTGTTGGGGTGGGGGAAGGGATAAAATGGGGAGAAAATTTGGAACTCAAAATCTTGTGGAAGGGAATGTTGAAAACTAAAAATAAATTAATTAATAATAAAAGATACAATAAAAAAAGAATTGATGCAAATTATAAAAATAAGACATACACTAATTGGTCAAAGGCTATAAATAGTACCCAAAAAGAAATCCAACTCCCTATAGTTATATGGAAAAGGCTCCCAATCACTGATATTTAGAGAAATGCAAATTAATATAATTCTTGAGGTTCCACCCATCAAATTGGCAAAGTCAGTCCCCCCCCTCCAAAAAAAGACTACCATTGAAGGTGTTGCAAGAAAAACAATCACATTGATATAATATTAGCATATCTATGAACTGGACCAGTCATTTTGGAAGGAATTTGAAATTATGCCCCCAAATTTACTAAATTGTGCACACTGTCTTATACTGGCTGCACGCCGACCTTCTGCCAGCCGTATGCCAGTACCCACTCCTTCTATAAGGAGCACACTACCAGAGTCTTACTTACACTCGAGTCTTCGGTACTCTGCCGGATAACCACACAGAGACGAGCCATCGGGAGGCACCAACACCAGAGCTTTATTCAGAGGCCAACACAGCAAGCCATCATAGCAAGCCCAAGTAGCAAGGCCAGAGCAACAGGGCAGGAGCCAGGAGAGAGAGCATGTGTGATCTGACCACGCTTGTTCTAAGTACCTACCTAGCCCCTCCTCCCCAGCCCGCTTACTAGCCAATGATTGTAGGGTCAGATACCGGAAGGGGCTGTCTGAGTTTAGCACACTAAGGGGGAGGGAGTGACGTAGGAGGCTAGGACCGGATATAGGAAGGAGGGGTCTGGGATTAGCGCATAGACAGAGTACGTGACCTAGGAAGTCAGACTCAGGAGGGGTCTGGGGTCAGTGCTGCACAAAGGGACTCAGGAAGTCAGGAAGGTCACAAGAGGCGTCTGGGGATGACGTTGCATATAGGGAGGGGACTAGGCAAAGGGAACTCAGTCCTCTGCCGTCCCACTCCCACGTGGCACCGTCCCTTGCCTCAGGAGCTCAAGCTCGGCTACTGCACCCAGCTTGTCTCACAAAGCACTGTCCATTGCCTCAGGGCTTCTCCGTATCCAGCCCATCCCAGTTCACCACGACTCTGCCTACCACAGCCCCTGCCTCGACTTCCAAAATACCCAGATCTTACCCTACCCTTGTCACAGCGCCCAACCTGGTAGCTGCCAACATCAGACAGTCCCTCACACTCTTTGACCGAGAGATACCAGTATTAGGCTCATGCCCCAAAGAGATCAGAGGAGAAAATATATTTATTGCAGCTTTTTTTGGTAGTGGAAAAGAATTGGAAAATAAAGGACTGTCGATTTTGGAGGGAATATCTGAACAAATTGTGGGATACAAATTTAATGGAATACCATTGTGTTATAAGAAACAACAAAAAGAAAAGGTTCAGAGAAACCTGGGAAAACTTGTAAAAACTGATGCAGAATGAAGTGAATGGAAGCAGAATAATTTATACTACAACACTATAAAAAATAAGCAATTTTGAAAGACTTAAGAATTCTCAACAACCATGATTTCAGAAGACCAACAAAGCATACTATCTCCTTTCAGAAAAGTGAGACTAAGTATTCAGAATGAGACAAACTTTTGGACACAGCCAACATGGGAATTTGTTTTGTTTGACTACGTATTTGTCACAAGGATTTTGTTTTTCTTTTTTTTTCCCAGTAGGAGAGGACATGGGAAGAAGAGAAAATAAATACTTGTTAACTGAGAATAAAATTTAATTTTAAGCAGTTAAATGTTACATTTATTATATATTTTAAGAGAAAAGATATTAGATAAGGTTTACTGTTCTACTTTGTATATGGAAATACTCATATTATTTGGTGTTTGTTAAGTTCAGAATAAAAATAAACAAAATATTAAAACAAAATTAGCATTTAAAAGATCATCTGACTGGAAGAAATTCCAGCAGGTCTAAGAGAGATGAGAAGGCATAATCTATCAGAAAAAAACAGTGGAATAAGGGATTAGAAGCACTTGGATTCTAGTTTGCCACCAGTAAAGAAAAACAAAACCACCCTAAATATTTCACAAGTATCATTATAAGGATCATATTAAATAACAGGTAAAAGTATTCTGGAAACTAAAGTTTTATCTACATAAAAGTAATACTGAAGAAGAAAAAGGACAGCTGAATTGAGGCTAGTAAAATGAGAAGGTCTAACCTAAGTGGGCAACATTCAAGCTGTTACATTACTAAAGCACTTTCAAAATTTTTAAGAGCTTCCTTTCCCCACAAAAATCTTATGAGGCAAATAAGGTGAGTATTATTATTCCCATTTAACTAGTAAGAAAACTGAAGCTCTAAAAGTCAAAAGGAAAGTGAAAGACATTGCAGAGGAATCAGTAAGACCTGACAGCCGATCAAAAGTGACGAAGAAGGTTAAATTATAGTTAAGAGAGGGGAAAGGCAGGATAGTTGTACCACAGGTAGTCCTGAGGAAGCAGGGAGGTGTCTCATCTTATAGAATGTAAGATCCTTGGGGGTAGGGATCTTCCATTTCCCAGTATTCTGTATCACCCATATCCATACAAAAAGCCTTCATTGCAAAATTTAGGTGAGAGAAGGAAAGTAAGGGTGCCAATATTAGCCATCCTCCCTCCACAGATCAGCACATGCCCCATTTCCTTCTGGAAAACATCTCCAATAATTCTAGAGATAATGATCTTTCCTTTCTCTAAGTGCCTACTCATTACACTGGAGCAGCAGTGTGGCAGAAGGGAAAGGGCAAAGAATTTAAGAGTCAAGAAGATCTGAGTTAATTCTTCCTAAGGCACTTAACTAGTATGGTGACTACAAGCAAGTCACTTAGTCAACAACCAGTAACCTCACCTGTAAAACAGGATACTACATCCTATATAGTATTTAGTGTCATCCTCAAATGGCTGTATCAAAAAAAAATAATATGAGCTACTAATATTGTTTTCATAAAATTAAAGGTAGAGTGGCGTAGTGGACAGAGAGCAGGCCACTAAGACTGTAACACATGAATTCAAGTGTAGGTTCTGTCATATTCTGGCTGCTTGTCCTGGGGCAAGTTATTTAACCCTGGTGCTGTAGGTAACTTTCAGAAGATTTTTAAGTTGCAAAGAAGGTACCAACTTGTCCTAGAAGACAGTTTCCTCATCCAGACAATGAAATCACAGGTCTAATCCCTGTCCCTAATGTATATAGTCTATGCCACATAATTTAACATACGGGTATACTGTCATGTACTGTTCTAAACGCATTCATCTTGTAAATGCCCAACCAGATGGTAAGCTCCTTGAGGAAGAATTATCAGACTCTTTTTTAATCTCCCCAAATATTTAGCACAATGCTGAGCAAATTTAAGGGGAAAAAAATAGCTGACGAAGGTGAAACATTTCCATTCCTGTATCATACCAACCAATATAGTGCTATATATTGACTTCTCTGGAATAAAAAAAAAATTTTTGATAAGGGGTCCTCAACCTTTCCTCTATAACAATTCAAATCCTAAGTCTCAAGCTTCATCTTTTTCATGAAGGCTTCTCCTGATTTCCACTCCAGAGCACATTGATTTTTCTAATGTATACCACCATCTCCCCCCAATCTACCTTCCTTCAGTTACCCCTAGAAGATAGCCACTATTACCCTAGTATTGCAATCAATAACCTTTTTCGAATGAGTATCACTAGCATATGCAAAGGCAGGGTTTAGAAAAGAACAAGAAAGAGAGAAAAAGTGAAACAGGGAAAATGAAGAAAAAACACAAAAGAAATGTGTATGTGGTGAAAAGCGCAGAAGTGCTAACCAGTGATCCATCTCAACCTAACAGACAAGGCTATGGTCCAACAGCTGGGAGAGAGGGGTTCTTTTTACTAATGATTCTAACACTAATAAGGGTAACAGCTGCCATACAGCATAGTTTTAAAAAGTTACTTAACCTGCTCTCCAAAAACATGTTTGAAACATTCTTATTAATTACTGGAATCTGAATGAGTTGAACCTTTATTTTTTTGGGGGGGGAGGGAAGGAATGGTCCGTGCTCTAAGTTCTCTAAGTTCTAATTTTACTGCAAGGTTTTAAGTCAACTTGTTCAACCATTAATCCCAACTTAAATAAACCTGAATTGAATGAAGTGTACTTTGATGTATAAATCAATGTTGGCATAATAAATGACAAACTCAGTGAATCATTATTGCAATTATCTGGCTATCGTGATTTTCTACAACACATGAATATGCATCTGAAAGAACTCAAAAAAACAATGAAATAAGGGACTTTCCTCTTTTAGAAACAATATAGGGTAATCTTGGCCATGCTACAAAAATATAATTTGAGGTCTGTCCTGGAAGTGAAAAAACTAAAATCGAGATTCTATTAGAACTCAAAATGCAAAAAGAACTTACTATGCCAATTTTATTCAAAGAGAAATATATTGCAATGTTTTTCCTGTCTTTAATTCAAAGAAAAGATAAAAAATGAGGTCTAACAATATCACACCCAAGGGAAAAAAAATATAATTCAAAATTACCTAAATCCAAAATGTGAAAATGGGAGCAGGAAAAACAGGCTGCTTAGCTCTCCCTACTCAAAAAGTTGAAGATTCCAACAATGCAACTAGGAAATTTCAAAGTCTCAGGGAAATCATATATTTCCCTCTTAATTCTTCTTTAGGATTATGGAGGGGGGATATTAAGTCAGTTTGACTGAAAACATCAAAGAACAAGTTGCAGACACCTTTCTAAAAGCTCATGAAAATAATGTATGGTAGGTGAAGCTCTTAATTGGTACAGCCATTCTGGAAAGCAATTTAGAATCATGCCCCCAAAGTAACTAAGATGTGCATATTCTTCGACTTTCCCAAACCCCAAAAGGACAAAAAAAAAAAAGGAAGAAATAAAAGGACCTTTATGTTTAAAAAATAATAATTATGGCAGCTCCTTTTGTAATGCAAACTTAGAGAGGTTCCTATCTTTTGGGTAATGGCCGAATACATTACGGTACATGAACATCATTATAATTCATTAATAAATGATGAAAGCATAGGTTCCAAAGAAACCTGAGAAGACCAAGTATGAACTGATACAGAATAGACTAAGCAGAACCCAGAAAATCATTTCTAAAATAACTACAATACTGAGAAGACAAACAACTAAAGCACTTAAAACTTTGATCAATGCAATGACCACTAGTGATTTGAGATGATAAAGACTGTTACCCACCTCCTAAAAAAGAGGAGTAGACTCAGGGTGCAGAATAATAAATATATCTTTCGGGTATGGTATTAGTTTTAATTTTGCATATTTGTTACAAGGCTTTTTTTCCCCTTCCCCTTCCTCTCCCCTTCGGAAAACTGAGGTTAGATTTTTGGTAATTGAAAAAAAAAATTTAACTCGAGATTAACACAAAGCTTGTTACCACAAATAAAATGACAAACACCCGATTTGGCGGGCCTGTGGTGCGTGCTATTCAGGCACACGACTGTTCACTTTAAAAGTCCACAGCAAGGAAGATAAAACGGGGCACACTCGGTGAGAGCGCGGCGAAGAAGGAGCCGAAGACTCCCGGCTCCCAGAGTCAAGACTCCCCCACGAAGGAACAACCGCACACCGGAAAGTGGCCGGGGGTGGAGGAGTTGGGGGTGCGGGGTGGAGCTCAGCCCGTAGGCCGACCCAAAAGGGGCAGCGCAGAGTCCAGAGCCCGACCACTCCTCTCCCGTCCTCCCGCAGGCTCGCTCCCTTCACCCGCGGCGGAGCCACCCGCCCGTGGAACTTAGAAGTGACGACCGCGTGTCTCAGCGCGGGGAATCCCCAAGGGGGTGGGGACTCTTTAGCGGGCTACACCAAAAAGGGGGGGTCTTCCGCACGCGGGCAGGTCAGGACTCCGGGGTCCCGGCGTGCCCCGACTCAGGCTCGACAACAGGAGGAACAGGGGCGGCAGGAGACGCAGGGCCTAGTCACGCCCGGGGCCCCCAGCCTCTCCGCCGACGCCTCGGACGACCCCCTCCCCGTCACCCCCCTTTACCTTTTCCTCCACGCAGTTCACGATGATGGACGGATACTTGCGGCTCAGCCAGCGAAAGAAAGCCGGGACTCCCATGGTGTCGGTCGGGCGCTTTTTGAGTCGGCAAGCCCGGTCCCGGGGAAAAAAAGCGTAACCAGAGAGACAGGCGGCGGCGGCAACGGCGGCAGAGGGCAGGCACTTCCGCCCACCTTCAGGCCGAGCGGGGGGAAGTGACGCCACGCGGCTGCCGCGGCAGAGCACGGCGGGAAAAGAACGCCGGGGAAGGGGGGCGGGGGGAGCGACCCGGCTGGGGCGGGGCTCCCGCTGCTGCTAGCAGCCCCGGAGAGAGTGGGCGCATTGTGCGCTACCCCATGAAGGCGACCGCAGGGGGTCTGTGGGCCGAGCCGCCATACCCCGCAGTCCGGCGGAGGCCTCGCCCTGGCGGCCCGAGGTCCCGTTAGGTGAGGCGGGGCCTATGTTGAGCGCCTCGACGCCGAGTGCCCCGCGCGGCAGCTGTTCCCCACCACCGCCCCTGATTGAGCGGCGCAGGTGGGAAGGAGGCCCCGGGGTGGTCGCGGCCTTCGCTGGGCCCCGCACCGAGTAGCAGCTCCAGTCCAGGGAACTTCTCTTTGAGACCTAGCCCTGCTAGTCGGCTCTGGAATTTGGCCTTTGGGGAGGGGCCACAAAAAGGACGCCTTTGTCTGCCTTTCCCGTAATTGCGACCCACCCTGCCCACACTAGTATTGAAGTCTCCGGAATCTCTTCTGGCGGTCGAACCCGCTTTGTTGTACGTTGTTACTCCTCATCTACAGACACCGTGAGCCTTTGAACAGTTAACTTAAGGGGATCTGTGATCTCTCTCGAATAGAGAACTCGTTTAAAATGGAAAGTAAAACTTTCTCATTTGTTTGGTTTTGAATGGTGCACGTCAAAGGTAGCCCAGTAGATACACCCTTTCAGTGCCACTTCACTTATGAAAATTCCCATCCTAAATTATAGCAGAGGTTCTTAAGTGTGGTAGGGGGAACCCTGGGTGCCCCCAGGCCCTTTCAGAGGGTCTACGTGGTCAAAATTATTTTCATAATAATTCTAAGGGGTTTTAAGCTAAATATCGAAAGCTATGTAAACAAAAAGCTCTTTGGAGTCTCAAAAATTTTGTAAAAGGGTCCTGAGACCAAAAGTTGAGAACCGCTGAGTTACAGGATATAGCGCTCGAAAGAAAGCATTTTAGAGCATTTAGTTCTGCTTTCTCATAAAAAACGAGCAGATGCCAGCAGAAAGTGATGTGCTTAAGGTCATGTGGCTTTAGTGGCAGGGCTGGGATTTAAATATGTCTGATGACTCCAAGGCTAGTGTTGAAGATATTTATTTCTGCACTCCATTCAAGAAAACTGCTGTACCATTAATTTTTGTCTTTAAGGGACAGAATCTCTTTCTAGGTTTCTAGATATTTATATTCATGTGGTATCCGTGTTTGGGCCAACAAAATGTAATGTTTTAAAATTTTTTAGACTTTTTAAATGACTGATTCCTTTTGCAATTTTTTATGTTAGGAAGATATATTTTTAATTAATCACAAATGTCTTCTCTTTCATTTATGTTAATTAAATTATGTTAATTAAAAATGCATTCCACTATTTCTGAAATTGAAATCCTTGTGGGTTTTCTAATATACACTTACAAAACCTATGGAAGTTTAAACCTGGTATTAAGTAGGCTATTAAAAGCCTAAGCTGTTAGGGTTGGAAGAAATTTTAAAATCAGAGGCCACCTCCCTTTATTTTACAGACGAAGAAACAAGCCAATTCCCTATCTAGAAAAAGAGTTCTTAAACTTTTGGTTTGTCATGGACCCCTTTTTGCAGGCTGCTAAAGTCTATGTATGGATGCCTTCTCAGAGTAATGTAATAAAATGCATAAAATAAATAGGATTACAAAGACAGCCAATTATATTGTAATAAAGATGCAATTTTTTTCCTCCCTGCAAGTTCATGGACTCCCTAACTTCAGGGTTAAAAAACCTTGTTCTAGAATATCTTTTAAAACTAGAATTGCTTTTTTTTAATATACATTACATGACCATGTTTTCTCGATATTTTGAAAATAATAGTTTACATCAATTGAGTATAAATATGTAAGATCATATCCCTAAAAGTGGAAGGGATTTCAGAGGCCATTCCTATCATCTGAAAGATGAAGAAACTGACCCAGGGAAGTTGTGACTTGCTCTAGACACACTCATATATGTAAAATAAGCAGGCTTTGAACCTAAGTCATTCGACCCCAAAGCCAGTGTGTTTTCCACAGTACCACATATTTTATGATGAAATTATTTTAAGGTGAAAAGTAAGGTTATTGGTAACAGGCTTCTGAAATTTTAATTCAACAATCACCTACTAGTGAGTCCACCAGTAATCATCTAATAAAAGCCTACTGTGTGCAGGACACTGTGCTAAATGCTAGGGATACAGAAAGGCAGAAATTCACAATCCAATGGGAGAGATAACAAACAAATATGTTCAAACAAGCTATATACGAGATAAATAGGAAATAATTTTAATAGCAAATAGGAAATAAATAAGAGAGACCACTCTAGGATTAAGAAAGATTGGGAAAGGCTTCCCATAGGAGGTAGGATTTTAGTTTTAGTGGGACTTGAAGGGAAGCCAGGAGGTAGAGATGAGGAGGAAGAGCATCCAATATACAAAGCTCTGTGCTAGGCACTAGTGATCCAAAGATGGAAAACAATCATTCAAATTTACGGGCTATTATTGTCTATTATTGTTCCTACTATGTGCTAGACACTGTACTAAGCTCTGAGGATACAAAGAATGGCAAAAAATAGTCCTTCCTCACAGTCAAATAGAAGAGGCAACACACAATTTTGTACAAACAAAATATATACAAGATTATTTGGTGATAATCAGAGAGAATACACTAGCATTCAGGGAAATCAGGAAAAGCTTCTTGCAAAATGTGGAATTTGACTGGAACTTCAGGGAAGACAGAAGGCAGAGAAGAGGAGGGAAAGCATTCCAGGAATGAGAGTCAGTCAGTGAAAATGTCCATAGTTGAGAGAGGGGAGAGTTGTGTGTGAGGCCCAGCAGCAAGTGTCACTAGATCACAGACTTCATAGGGGAACATAAAGAAAACTGAAAATGTAGGGGTAGGAGGGTAGGTTTGAAGGGCTTTGAGTACCAAGGAGAGTTTTCATTTGATCTAGGAAATGATAGGGAGCTGGAGTTTATTGATTAGGGGAGAATAGTTGTGCTTTAGGAAGATCAATTCCACAAGTGAGCAGAGAATGGACTAGATTGGGGAGAGATGTGAGGCAGGGAGACCAACCAGAACTCTATTGCAATACTTGCCCGAGGTAATGAGGTCCTACACAAGGGTGGTAGCAATGTCAGAGAAAAGAAGTAAGTATTTATAAGAGATGTTACAAAGGTAAAATTGACAAGCCTTTGCAACTGATTAAATATAGGGGTAAGAGAGTTGAGAGTCTAACTCTCAATAACATCTGGGTTGGGGGTCTGGGTAACTGGTAGGATTGTGGTGACTTTGATAGTAATGGAGAAGTTAGGAAGAGGGAAGGGTTAAGGAAAAAAGAGAATTCAATTTTGTACATGTTAAGTTTAAAATGTCTACAGTACATCCAGTTTGAGATGTCCAATAGGCAATTGGAGATGAAAGTCTGGAGGGCTGGATAAGTAGATCTGAGAAACATCAGCATAGATAATTGCATCCATGGGAATTGATGAAATTACTGATTAGAATGTAATAAAGAAGAGAGCCCAGCACAGACCCTTGGGGGACACCTAAGGTTAGCAGGTTGAAGTAGATGAAGATCCAGCAAAGGAGACAGAAAAAGAGTAATCAGACAAGTAGGAGAAGACCAAGGAGAGAGTATTGTCATGGAAACCTACAGAGAAGAGAGTACCATGGAAAAGAGGGTGATCAGCAAGTTTTAAAGGCTGCAGAGAGGTCAAGGATGAGAATTAAGAAAAGGAGAATACCATACCACAATTATACAGATAAGTATGATACAAAATAGAATATAGTAGGCCAAGGACAGGTCCAGACTAAGTATTCCAGGAAAATTTGCAGAGAAATAAAGAACATTTAGGGAGGTTCAGAAAAGGTACTTTGGTGGAAGTACAATCTGAGCTTAACCTTGGAGGAGAAGAGGCTTTCACCATTCCGAGATATGAAGGGAGTGCATTTTAGAAGTGGTGGATGCCCTGTAAAATTAAGAGGCACAAGTCCAATTTGATGGGAAAGTAGACATACGTGAAGGTGGAGTAAGGTGAAACAAGCCAAGAAAGTTAAGATACCAAGAATACAGTGCTCACAATGACTACAGTGATGTACATGTAAAGAACAATAAGGTTGAAATGAACCCTGTGAAATTAAAGATCTTAGCCCTAGAGGAGAATATAATTCAAATTCAGCTGCATTGTAAAAGTGGGAGACTGGATATGGAATGTTGCTTGCACTGTCAGACACGAGTGTTGGCCTTAGTGAACTGCATTTTTCCTTCTTTCAAATCTTTATTGTAAGGGAAAACTCACTGGGAAGGGAAGAGGAAAATGTATTTGGAAATAAACAACAAAATAAATGAATTTTAAAATTTTAAAAGAAAGGTACAATTAGAATTAGATTGTAGAGGGTCTTAAAGGACCTGTAGGTGTTTTATCCTGTAAATGATAAGAAGCCAATAAAGGTTTCTGAGTAGGGTAAGCAAGTCCTACATATTCAGAAAATTACTTTAGCAGTTGTATGAAGGATGGATTTGAATATAACAGAACTGCTGTATACTTGCAGTGCTTTGTATATGCATAGTATTTATAGAGATGACATGTTATCTTAAATGTCAGCCTATAGGTCCAAATAAGAACTCTGAATTAATTCGAAGGTATAGGTACTTGCATAACTTAGAAGGTAAAGTCAGAAATCTACATAAGTACTACACTCTTAACAACAGCAACAAAAAATTTCATTCCCTGTTTTAATATGTGGATTCCAGTGGCTATTTCTTCTCGGAGTAAATATGAACTCTATTTAGCATTTAAGGCTCTTAACAACTTGTCCCCAACCCACCTTTCCAGATTTATTAAACATTAACTCCTCTTCACACATTATATCTGACTAGCTGATGGGGAGTCTGACTCTCAAAATAACTGAGGTAGGTAGCCCCAGGGCCATGAGCTAAGAGAATTGAGACCACTTCTCCTTAGGGGGGAAAAGTGACATAGGCATTGTTGTTGTTTGTCCTTTGTTTTCAAAGAGGACCAATGACAATATTGAGGTAAAATAGTGGATGATGAGTGATATCTTGACTTTCATATGAGTTGGATTTAAGTGAGGCAGAATTACGAAATTCCAGGATGCAGTGAATGACCTTGGCATCTTTGATACCTGACTAAGCTCTAAGTGCTCTGCAACACCTGCTACAGCCACCTTCATGGCCATTGGAACAAATTTTTGTCATCTGCCAATTCTACTGGGGGAAATCTTCACATGCTTAGGATAAACATCCCCCCAACTCACTGACAGATCTGAGGCCTATTGGTTCCCCTCCACCTGGTTTAGCCCATCTGCTCAGATGGTTTACCCGGGTGTGGCCACTGCACACGCTACAGCTTCTTGGAGCCACAGGTGAGAGCTGGGTGACAGGTGAACACGAAAGGTGGATAAGCAGCCCTGAAAAGGGCTTGGCAAGTCCTCACCAGGAGTGGTAGTCCTCCCCAAACACCTTGCTAAGCTTCTCGCCTCCACCTCTTCAATCCCTAGCTGTCTTCTAGGCTGAGCTCAGGTCATCACCTCCCACACACTCAAAAGCTTTCCTGATCTCAGTTGTTAGTGACCCCCCAAAAAATAACTTTGTATTCACTTCTCTGGGTATATATACACATATATACATATATATATTATTTGGCAGTGTGTTTCACACTTACAAAATGCTCATTGAATTGAATTCAGTAGAGACCAAGCAGATAAATAGCTACAGCAGAGAAAAGAGACAAGCAGAGAAAGAAGGTGATAGCCTGATACTCAGCAACTTTGTAGGGAAACAAGAAACAATGCAAGAGATAGTCTTCAGAATTGAGTGGCCCTATGTGTTTTTTCTCTCACCATGCATGTTCCCTATAAATGTGTTCTGGCCAGGCAGGTTCCCCTTCACACCAGTGGTATAGGAATCTGAGGTAGTATACTTCTGTACCCTTTTGCTTATCAGTTGAGGGAGGAGATATTCCCTGTCATTGTTTTGCTATGATTTTTAAATAAATGGCTTTTACTTGGAACTAGTGTGTCCTCTGATTGCTTTAGGAAAAGATCATGGGGGGCTCATGAGTTATTGCTTTGAATTGGATGCTGATCCATGCTGTGTACCTACAATCCAGCAAAAGATTCTGTTCTGTTATATCCTTCAATTAACCATATGAATATGTGTGTGCATATGCTTGTATATATGACAGGATAGAGATCAAGCTATGTTGAAAATGGAGAACAGTGTGGAATATATCAGAGAAATAAAAAATTAAGATGTTTGTAAATATTCATAGATGTACTAGTATTTGAAATAAAGCTGTAGGCATAGGTCTATTGTCTGTACTCACATTAATAATGATAATAATAATGGTTAACATTCATATAGTGCTTACTATGTGCCAGATACTGTGCTAAGCACTTTATAGTTATCATCACAACTGATTCTCAAAACAACCTTGGAAAATAGGTACTATTATTATTCTCATTTTATAGATGAGGAAACTGAGGCAAACAAAAGTTAAGTGACTTGCCCAGGGTCACGCAGCTAGTAAATGTCTGAAGCTGGATTTGAGCTCAGATGATCCTGACTCTAGGCCCCATGCTCCATCTATTGCACCACCTAGCTGTGTAATCATGGCTTAACAATGTTTTTGAAATTTTCATACCCACTACTATGTCATCATCTTAGGCCGCTGGGCTAGAAAAGCAACCATGCTTTCAATTTTAAAAAATAAGTTTTTTTCCTCCTGCATACCTGTCCTAGATTTTAATTCTTTTAAATTGCAAAACCAAGGTTTTGTAGCTACCCTCTTCCTTTTTCTATAGCCACCAATGTCATCTTTCTCTTCCTGATTCTGGCAAAGGTGTAGGCTTTCTTTCATATATACTACTTCTGCCACAAGATAGAATGGTCCTTGGCTCAAGCCTGTCCCTATGATATTGCTGATGCTTCTTACCATTTCCTTCCCAGCTAGTCAAGTTCTGACTACATCATTGGCAGCTTCTTCAAAGGAGCACAGCTGTCAATGTTATCTGCTGAGTAAACTACAATGTTTCCTCATTACCTTCAGGAGCAAATGTAAAAACCTTTGACATTTAAATCTCTTCACAACTTGGCCTTTTTCTACCTTCTCATACCTTTATGTTCTTCTACAAACTCTACAATCCAACAGTACTAGTCTACTTACTGCTCCTCACATGACATTCCCATGTCTCATCTCCATGTCTTTGTAGTGACTATCCCCCAAGCTTGGGAATGCTCTCTCCTTATGTCTACCTGCTAGAATTCCTGGCTTTCTTCAAGACTCAGCTCAGATGCCACCTTCTGCAGGAGGCCTTTCCCAGTTCTCCCAGATGCTATGACTTTCTCTAAGGTTATCTTCCATCTACTCTACATGTATATTTTTTTTTTGTTTTTTGTTGAGGCAACGGAGTTAAGTGACTTGCCCAGAGTCACACAGCTAATAAGTGTCAAGTGTCTGAGACTGGATTTGAACTCAGGGCCTCCTGACTTCAAGGCCAGAGCTCTATGTACTTTGCCACCTAGCTGCCCCTACTCTACATGTATATTGCGTATACCTAGTTATTTATACGTTGTCTCTCCTCTTGGGATATCAGTTTCTTGACAGCAGGGACTGTTTTTGTGTTTCTTTGCATCCCTGGTATTTAGTACGATGCCTTGCAGCTAGTAAGCACTTGATAAATGCTTATTGATTGACTGCTTGGCATTTTGAAGCATGGAAGTCTCCAAAAAGCTCTTACAGCTCAGTGAATCCAAGCATGTACCAACTTTTTTCCACCAGAATACTGGACATACTGTGACTTTAAGAGATACTTTTGATAATAATTTTGATTACATTAAATTAAAAAGGTTTTGTGCAAATTAAACCAACATAGACCAACAAGCCATTAAGCCAACATAACAAAATCAGAAAGAAAGCAGAAAATTGGGGGGGGGGATTTTTATAGACAGTTTCTTGGATAAAGGCTTAATATATCAAATACAGAGAGAACTTTATCAAATTTATAAAAATTTGAGTCATTCCCCAATTGATAAATGGTCAAAGGATATGAACAGGCAGGCTTTTAAAGAAGAAATCAAAGCTATGAAAAAATGCTCTAAATCATTATTGATTAGAAAAATGCAAATTAAAACAACTTTGATATACTGTCTCCCTCCTATCAGATTGGCTAAAATGATAGAAGGGGAAAATAATAAATGTTGGATGGGATGTGGAAAAATTGGCACATTAATACATTGTGGGTAGAACTATGAATTGATCTATTTATTTTGGAGAGCAATTTGGAATTATGCCCGAAGAGTAATAAAATTATGTATATCCGTTGACCCAGCAATACCACCATTAGTTCTGTTTCCCACGGTGATCGGGAAAAAGGAAAAGAACTAGGCAGCTAGGTGGCACAGTGGATAGAGCACCAGCCCTGGATTCAGGAGGACCCGAGTTCAAATCTGCCCTCAGACACGTAACACTTACTAGCTGTGTGACTCTGGGCAAGTCACTTAACCTCATTGCCTAACCAAAAAAAAAAAAAAAAAGGAAAAGAACCTATATGATTTAAAATATTATAGCAGCTCTCTTTATGGTGGCAAAGAACTAAAAATTGAGGGAATGCCCATCAATTGTGAAATGGCTGGATAAGTTGTGGTATATGATTATGATGGAGTACTTCTGTGTTGTAAGAAATGATGATCAGGTTAATTTTAGAAAAATAATGGAAAGACTTGCATAGAATAATGAAGAGTGAAATGAGCAGAATCAAGAGAATGTTGGATAGAGTAACAGCAATATTGTTGACTAAGCCATTCTGAATAATTTGAATATTCAGATCAACTACAAAGGACCTATGAAGGAGGATGCTATCCACCTCCAGAGAAAGAACCAATTCATGAAAGTATGTATTATATGGTTTCACATATATATCTGTATCAAATATTGGCCTTCTCTAGTACAGGGTTAACAGCTCAGAGGGAGACAGCTCAAAACTCAAAATTTCACCAAAAAATAAATTTAAAAAAGAGGGATGTTCTCTTTAGGAGCCACTTTCTTTTAGATCCTTGCTGAACTTCTACTGAGGTATTATTAAAAGAGAATGTCATAGTAGTCATACCTTTCAATGGACTAGGAAATCATAATTCACTCTTTCAAGGAGGATATGTAGGCTGGAAAATCTGATTCTATCTATATGCTGATTTTTTATGTGTGTGTGTGCATATATTTGTGTATATATGTGTATGTATATATATATATATATATATATATATATATGATAGTGAAAAGATTCACAATTTCCCTCCAAAGATCCTAAGAGGTAGGTAGTACATGTATTAAGTTCCTTTTACAGTTGAAAAACCTACCTTCCAGAAGAAAGAAGACTTTCTTAGTCGACATCTAAAAATGTCAGAATTCAGATTAATGAAGTATGTATATCATATAAAATCTCTCTTCTCCCATAGGAAAAGACAAGGACAGGTTGTGAAAATAGAAATTTTAAACTATACTTGGCTTTTTTTTTTCCTGTGGTTTTTCTATGATTGTCACTGATATATCTCCTTTATAAAGATTCCAACAACCTAATTGTGTGTACCAAAAAAAGTTTTGACAGCAAGATTAAGAAGGTTATGTGGAGGAAATTTGGTTAAAGTTTGTCTTTGAACTTTAATTTTCATAAGCCTTAACTGTTTCCTTAGAATCTCCTAATTCCTGAAGTTGTTGCTTACTTAAATTTATGTGATGCCTTTCCTTCAAGACATATCAAAGGGGTTTTGTAAGAATAGTTTCGTTGCCAGGAATCATCTGTTTACTTATTATTTCAGAATATTTAATTTAATTAAAGGTTAATGGGTAATTATTTTCTCCATTTGGTTCCAAATCAACATAGTTTCATTTGGTCTTTTTTCATTTTCCTCTAATGTATTTTCAGGCTAAGGGAAAAGACTTAAGAATATGCATTTTAGTCCTACATCATCTTTAATATCAGTTTTTCCTTCTTATATTAATTCCTTAATGTGCAGCCCAAGTGTATCCATTGAGAATTTTTCTCTGTAGTCTCTAGTAAGATTACAGCAAGAAGCCTTAACATGCTTACAAGCAGCATTGATTTCTGTATAAGGCAGAAAGGTCATGTAAATAGCATCAT
Organism: Vombatus ursinus; assembly: GCF_900497805.2. Taxonomy (NCBI): domain Eukaryota; kingdom Metazoa; phylum Chordata; class Mammalia; order Diprotodontia; family Vombatidae; genus Vombatus; species Vombatus ursinus. The sequence continues at coordinate 2,591,953 of NW_020954619.1, forward strand.
AGTTATTAGTTGTTAGTTCTATGACTGTGTATGATAAAGGAATGTTTCTTGACTTCTTGGTAACTGATTTGGCATTTTTCGTATGTTTTTGAACCCTTTATCTTTAAAGCCTCTAAAACCTATAGCATTTTGTAGGATAGTGATGTGGCATTAAGAATCATTCTATCTCTAAGAAAGAATTTGCTTAAACTGTCAGAAAAAGATTATGAAAGACAGAATGTAGCAGAATGAATAGAGCACTGGCCTTGGAGCTATAAAAAAATCAGTACTAGTAATAGTTTGCTGTAAAATTTACAAAGCACTTTACACACACTTAATCCTCAAAACAATCCTATGACGTAAAGATTTATCCCAATTTTAAAGATAAGAAAACTGAGGCTGAGAGAGATTAAGTGACTTGGCCTAGGATCACATGGCTAGAAGGTACCTGAAATAAGATTAGAACTTAGATGCTATTACCTTCAAGTCCAACTCTATCCACTGCACCAACCTGCTTCCAGAATAAAATCAATAAAAATTAATTTCAGGGAGGTTGGGTTAGATACTAACAACTGGTAAAATCAGGAAAGGTCTCTTAGAGGTGGCCTTTGTACAGAACCTAACAGGGAGCTAGAGCTTCCAAGAGGTCCAGGTATGAGGGATAGCCTATTTACCTGTTGAACTCATACCATTTTTCCAGACCCAGCTTAAAAATCACCTCCTCCTAGAAGCTTATACCAAGCCCAGAGACAAAAATCATTTTTCCTTCCTCATGCCACTTACTGAATTTTCTATCACTTAACTTACATAAGTAACTATATGCAAGATAGAACATAGTAATCACATCATCCTAATTCTAATTTCCCTACAAAATTGTTAACTCCATGAGGCATGGGACCTTTCTACTTCTACCTATCTTTTAAGGCCAAAACTCAAACTTCTCTTTTGTAAAGCATTTCCAGACCTCCCGAGTACAACAGTCACAGAATTTTAGAACAAAAAAGCAACTTACAGATCGTTTAGAGCAAAGCCTTAACTTTACTGATAAGGAAACAAGCCTAGAGAACACTTTGGCAAATAATCATGATGTTCCCTAGAGTTCTGTCCTTGGCCCACTTCTCTTCCATCTCTACATTCTCTCTTTGTCAATCTCTTCACCCTCCCTGTTATAACTACTATTTCTATGCAGATGAATCACAAATATAAATTTCTAAGCCTCACTTCTCTTGTGAATTTTCTTCCCTATACATATATGTTTGATCCAAACCCCTCTAGCAGATTGCTCCCACAATCATTCCCTCTCTCACTCTAAGATACCGTCCCTTACCCTCTACCTGTTCCTTCCCTGATGTCTGCAAACACTCCCAGGTCTCCCTCTTCCTTAAAAAAATAATCTGAACTTCTGTCTGTCCCCCTAACACATTCTGTGCCTTCCCTATATTGAGAATATCCTTTCTTCTCCTACTTCACTTGTTAAATTCCTACCCATCCTATAAAGTCTAACATATGCCACCTCATCCGCGCAACCAATCGTGACATGCAGCTGGATAGACAACGTATAGGGTTTGTACATCAGTATGTATGTGTGGGACAGACAGTATAAATGGACAACCAACCAAATGGGTCCAAAATAGGAGGAGATCAGGTAATTGAATTGCCTTCAGGAAATTCTAACACTCTTTTAATAACCCCAAATTTCTCCCAGAAACAAAAGTCCATTGTTTTAATACCAATATTCCATTAGTTTTATTATTTGATGGTGAGAAATGGAATACAACATCCTCCAAAGAACTGAAAAATGAATATCACAGATAATCAACAAGGATTTTTTTTGTTTCTTTTTTATTAATTAATTTATTTTTAGTTTTCAACATTCACTTACGTAAGCTTTTGAGTTTTAAATTTTCTCTCCCACCCTCCCCAGATGGCATGCAATCTGATATAGGCTCTACATGTATATACATTACTATTAAAATATTTTCACATTAGTCATGTTGTAAAGAAGAATTAGAACCAAAAGGAGGAACCAAGAAGAAACAAAATAAAACAGAAGGAAAAAAAAGAGCAAATAGTATACTTCAATCTGCATTCAAACTCCATAGTTCTTTCTCTGGATATGGATAGTATTTTCCATCATGAGGCCTTTGGAGATGTCTTAGATCCTTGCATTGCTGAAAAGAGCCAAGTCTATCAAAGTTAGTCATCGCACAATGTGAATGTTACTGTGTACAATGGTCTCCTGGTTCTGCTCATTTCATTCAGCATCAGTCCATACAAGTCTTTCTAGTAAACAAGCATTTATTAGGAACTTATGTGCCAGGCACTGTGCTAAGATCTCAGGATACAAAGAAAGGTAAAAACAGTCCCGCCCTCAAGGAGTTCTCATTCTGATGGGAGAAACATGTGAATTACTAGGTACATAGGTCAATGGAGAGGTATGTAGCAGGTAAGAGCAAGCAACAATGTGTAATAAATGAAGAACTTCAAAGACGAACAGGGGTAAGAGATGTTATCAGGGAAATAAGTGATTGAAAAATAAGATGGACTGGTCGTATGGTGAGGGGGATGGATAACAGGTAGATAATAAGAACCTTCCACTATTATCTTTGTAATGTCAGGAGGAAAATCCGGAAGGCCTTTAGCACATCGGGTGAACCGTCTGTGACAAACTTACGGGAATACATGGACAAAATTCACATAGGAGGGCAGTTATAGACTGGTTGCAATCTGCATCATTGGAGGGAATATACAAATCAATGACTTCAAGGATGCATGTGAGACAGGATAGTCTATTTCCCAACTCTGGGCATTTTCACTGGCTGTAGCCTATGTCTTGAACACTCTCCTCATCTCTGTTTCCTACTTTCCCTGACTTCCTTCAAATCTCAACTAAATTATCATCTTCTATATGAAGCCTTTCCTGGTCCTCTTAAATCTTAGTGCCTTCTCTCTGAAATTGTCTCCAATTTATTCTGTATATATCCTGTTTATACATAGTTGTTTGCATCTTGTTCCCCTCCACCCTCCTCCCTCCACTTAAGACTGTAAGCTCCTTAAAAACAGTTTCTGTTTTTGTTTATTTGGCTGTTTTTGGCCTTTCTTTGTATACCTATCATTTAGCACAGTACATGGAATATAGTAGGTGCTTAATAAATGTTTATTGACTGACTCATTGAAGGTATCGGGCTAGGTAGTGTTGTTTGGACCAAAGACATCATTGATGTTGTCTTGATTTGCAAGTGAATTGAATTTAAATGAGGCAGAGTTGCACAAAGTAGTCAGCCTCTCTCTCTCTTCCTGAGCTATTGAAGTCCAGTGGCAAAACTCAAGAAGGCTGGCAATGGCCCAGGATGCCATGGCATCTTTGATGCCTGACCAAGCTCTAAACCCTCCACAGTGCCTACATTAGCTACCTTCATGTCCATTGGAATAAATTATTCTCATCTGCCCATTCTACTGGGGAAAGTCTCCACATACTTGGGTTAAACATCCCCCTATTCACTGATAGGTCTGAGGATTGTTGGTTATCCTCAACCTGATTTAGTCCATCTACCCAAATGGTTTATTGGGGTATGAGTGTTGTGCATATTACAGCTTCTTCGGGTCACTGGTGAGAGTTGGGTGAAGGTAGATCTTAAAGGTGGATGACCATCCCTGAAAAAGGCTCAGCAAGCCCTTAAACCAGAGGTGCTAGTCCTCCCTGAACACCCTATGTGCCCCCATTGTATTGGGTGCTAGAAATACAAAAGTGAAATAGTCTTCGCCCTAAAGGTGTTTCCACTCTGCTGATGGAATAGAACATACATACAAGTAAGCAAATAGAAAGTATATTTAAGTAATACAAACTAATTTAAAGAGGTATTTTGGGCTAGTAACTAGGAGAATCGGGAAAGGTATAGGAATAGAGGTAAAGGTACCAAAGAGATAAGGTACCAAAAAGAGAATTTTTTAAAAAATGTGTTCATGTGGAATCTCAAAATATTCATTAAGATTTAGCACACTGTGACCAGAAAATTAATAAAAGTCATTAGGTCACAATTCTGAAATAATACACTAAGATGTTTAACATATACACACATACATATATTTGTATGTGTATACATATTATGATGGGCATTTAAAAGAGCCTCCAAAAGAGAGAGCGATGAGTTAAGGATGACTGAGATTGTGAACCTGGGGAAGTGGAAGGATGGTGCTGCTCTTAATAAAAATAGAGAAGTTCAGAAGGATGATTTTAGGAAAAGAATAATGAGTTCCCCTTTAGGTAGGCTAAGTTTGAAGTGCTAGTGGGACATATAGGTAATGTCCAACAGGCAGTTATTAGTGTGGAATTAGAACTCAGGAAAGAAATTATTAAGTCTGGATGATTTTGGCAATGATCTAAATTGAGATGGGTAACTGAATCCAGAGGAGCTGATGAAATCACTGAGAGAATATAGAGAAAGAAGAGAACAGGGTACAGAGTAGAAACTTGTGGGATACCCATCCTTAGAGGTCAAGAGATAGATAATGATTCCATAAGAGACACTGAAGAGGCATCCATTTGGCACCTATCGGCTAGACATCAGTAGGAAAACATGCTTTATTTGGATCTTAAAGGGACATAGGAGGTCATCTAGTCCAGTTTCCAACTAGTCATTTTACAAAAGAAACCCTTGAAGCTCAGAGAAGTTAGGTGACTCACCCAAGCTTGCCCAGGTAGTTTTGGTTTTCTCATTATGGCAAATTATTTCTATAGTTAAACTTTTGTACAAAATTAGTCAGAGGAGAGGAGAGGAGTATCCATTTCCTAGTTTGGGGCATTAATTTGTTGAAATAGGTCAAGTTAGTGTTTTAATTGTAAACTATGTCTCTCTAAGTTTTATTTTCTTCTAGTTTTGTATTACTTTTAATCTCTTTTCTCAGTGGTCTCATTGTACTCAGATGTGTATACTCAGAAATGATTCACAAGTCAGTAATGAAGCATTTCCTCACTGTTAAAAAAAAAAGCAATTGCACTTATTATTCAGTGCTCCCCATGATGGAAAAGTGCTAGACCAATGGTTCCCAATTTTTTTTTCTGCAAAGCCCTTTTGACAACAAAAATATTTGTTGTGAACCCCCAAGAAAACCAATATACTACTCAGAATACTCTTTTAGATGTATTCAGTAATTGCTTACAATAACTACAGTGATAACTTTTCCCCCCAAAATCTCCAAATTAAATTGTATATTAAGTAATTTTAAATGTAGGATTTAAGCAATATTATGAAAACCAAATATAAAATTATAAATTCTAATTATAAGATAATTACAAACACCTACTGAAACATTCTGTAAGAATTAAAAGAGGTATTCCAGTAAGACCTCATATGCTATTACTTGCAAGATTTCACATTAAATTTCATTATCTTATAAATTTTATTGAATTTAACAAATATTTTTAATGAAATAAGTCACAACTTGGAAGGTGTTTAACAAAATATGATAATCATATGTAATATGGACTTTTTTATTTGAACAAGGTTTGCAAGATATGACTCAACACTAGATAGACATAACCTTACAATCTGGTTCCATATTGAGTTTATTTCTGTATTTTGATTTAAAACAAGAATAAAGTGAAAATTCTTGCTCACAAAAACATGTGGTAGAAAAAGACAGGAGGATTTTCTGAGTTCTTTTACTGAGAGATGGAAATTTGTTTTTTGATTTTTAGTGAAAAAATATATAAGGCTGACATTTTTAATGATTTTGTAATCCATAATCTGTTGATGTCAATTAAATTATCTATTTCATCTATTGTCATTTCATCAGGTGAAAACATAAAAGACATAGGTCAAATGGATTTTGAATCCAATTTAGTTAAGATTTTCAATTAAAATAATTTTCAATTAAAAATTCAATTAAAGTTTTCAGATGATCACTGATTTTTTTTCATGGTTTAACCCTAAAGTAGTTCATTTCCAAAATTTTAGTTTCTTAATCATACTTTTTACTTTGTCTTGAACATTGGACTTTAGTATTTACTTGACTCTAACATAGTGATGTCATTTTAATCCTCTTCGAGAATGAAAGACAACAACCAATTTGCACCCCATTATAATGTATTGAATTCACTAATTTTCAAAGATGCCTGCTAAATGCACTAATCTTTGTAGCCTCATATGTTTCACTTGTACACTCACTCAGATGAAGAGGATAGTCAGTAAAGAAGACAACTAACTTCTCTCAATTCAAATAGATGAGTAATAACTCTGCCATGACAAAGCCACCTAATATCTCTGTGTTAGAAGTGTAAGGTGCTAGCTCTCATCTCTGCAAAAATTGGTAAACAATCAAGAATTAGTAGGTTTTGATTTTATAAAATTAATTATTTTGACAGATAGCATCATTTAACACATATATACATTGTGGCATTCTCTTTGATGCCAAAACTTGTTTTTGTATGCTACAATGTGTCTATACTATATTCATATTAATTTTTTAATATGCAAAACAATGTTCTAACATTTCCCAAGCATCGATTTTGATCCATTTGTATGAAGTCCACAGCAAAAGGGGTAATTGCTTGTTTTCCTTCAAAGTAGGAATTAAAGATTAAAAATGTCTTTCCTCTTGGATGTCCTGTTAACTGACAACAAAGCAGCATTATTTTCTTCTACTTTGTCATCATGCAATTAACTAGGTTACAAACATTGTCTCATCTAATTGCAAGGCATAATATCACCTTTTTAAAAAAAACTTTTTACAATAACTGATTCAACATCATCAGACATATCATGTATCTGACAAGAAACTATTGGTAGAAAAAGGCACCATCTCTAACTCCTTAATAGAATAATTTCCTAACATACACTTGACAACTGCTTTAGCACATGGCAAAATAAATTTTTATGCAATAGTTTGAGATTCTCCATTTTTTTGTAATTTGATAACTTACTAAACATGAAGCTTTGGTTTCTTCTTTCTTGTTTATTCACATAAATAAATTAATCAATTTTGTATGTTTTAAAATCTTGTTTCTTTCACTTTAAACACTGACATCTACAATGTCTTATAGACAAAAGAGAAGGTTTTAAGTTGTTATTTGCAAGAACTTCTCCACAAATTATACTTTGCTGTTGTGGATAGTGACTACCTCCAAGAAATTTTTAAAAATTTAATATATTCTTTATTATTTTCCTTCTTTTTCCATGCCCATCATAATATACGTACACTGGACATCTTTGTGTATTATTTCAGAATTGTGATCTATCAAATGAGTTTTATTAATTTCTCAGTCATATTGTGCTAAATCTTAATGAGTATTTTGGGATTCCTTATGAACACATTTTTCAACATTATTTTTTGGGTAAACTTCTAGTCTTTATCCAATGACCCACTAGGGATAGTATAATTTAAAATATTTTTTCTACACAAATTTATTTTTACATTCAAATCTTATTAAATATATAACAAGACTGTGTCAGTACAATAGATACAAATATATATATATATATTCCTTCAAGCAACTTGGTTTCTTAACCACAGACAGGCATCGTAACACTCCTCCTCTAAACACCATCATTACTTGTGGACATGAACTCCCAAAGAAATGGTTACCTAACCAATCAATGAAAACTAGTAACTAGCTTAGTTGTGAAATATTTACTTTTTTATTGACTAATGACAAATGTTGTATTAAATGATAAATGTACTTAAAAGTTCAATTGTGTCTATTAATTTATTTTTTAAATGTTTATATATAAACTAACTTTTGTAAAGGAAAGAATCTCTTCAGACATGACTTTTTTCTCTTTTACCAATGGCTACACTCTTGTAGAAACTCTACTGAGTTGACTGACCAGTAAGGCCAACTAGTTCATTTGAAAATACATCAGATAGAAGAACAGTAACATAAGTGAAGGATAAGTTTATACCAAAAACAGTGTTAATATAGCAACAGGAGACAATAGATGGTTTCTTTCTTTCTTTCTTTTTTTCTTTCTTTCTCTCTCTCTCTCTCTCTCTCTCTCTCTCTCTCTCTCTCTCTCTCTCTCTCTCTCTCTCTCTCTCTCTCTCTCTCTCTCTCTCTCTCT
>NW_020954619.1:2600001-2714546 GCF_900497805.2 Vombatus ursinus
TCTCTCTCTCTCTCTCTCTCTCTCTCTCTCTCTCTCTCTCTCTCTCTTTGGCAATTGGGGATTAAGTGACTTGCCCAGGGTCACACAGCTAGTAAGTGTCAAGTGTTTGTCTGAGGCCAGATTTTAATTGAGTTACTCCTGACTTCAGGGCCAGTGCTCTATCCACTGCGCCACCTAACTGCCCCAGATGATTTCTTTCTAAAGACCATTTGTGATGGTCCATGATGATTTCAAGATGGCATGTAATGCATGTATCCAGTGATCATGGCTATTAAACAGCCTTATATTTGCACTGCAAAAAATCAAATATTTGTAGCATCTTGATAATTTTATTACATAGCTGATGAAGTACGATTATAGGGTAACAGAAGAGAATGAGAGATCTATTCTGGTGCAGTGCACAGAACACAAAAGAAAGTATTCAAGTGAGTCTACTTATCCATTAGGAATCAGTTTGTGCTCAAATGTTGAACTCTTGTGGCAGTTTGGAAACAATTTGATGACAGGTTGAGAAGCTATGAAAACATATTGCAATTAGTTCGAAGTGGTCAGAGTTTGATGTATTTACTGAACAAATAACAAAATCATTGCATGCATGACAATAATGATTTCAAATTGTTGCAGAAACAAACATATAATGTTTCAAATGTTTGCAAGTAACAACAGAGGAAAAATAAATTTGTACATAATTGGACAATTATTTACTGTTTAAGATGCCATTAAAGACTTTTTAGCATGAACCCCTTGACATCTAAATGGGAACCACTTTGGTACAAATGAAGCATCTGTCTTCAAAAATGGTCAATATGATTATCTGTTTTGCTTAGATGTATTTTTTTCAATAGATTATTCTGTTTTGGAGGGGAGGAAGTAATAGTTGCATTTTAAAAAAAACAATAATAAAATATTTGCTTTTTCTAAAGAAGTACATGAAGGGTAATACAAAACAGGCAATGGATGTGGGCAATTTTTTTTAATGAACTGCTTTGCAAATTATATGTTGTGCTTGCTTAGAAGCCATGTGAATTTCTGTATCATTCTAGTTTTCATACATGAGCACCAAGTAACTTATCTTTCTGTTTGGCTGTGAAGGAAGAAGAGCCATACGTGTTAAATGAAAGTTTTTGAAGAGTGGAAGAGAGTGGGTATATTTGTAGGACATAGGGAAAAAACAATATATAAAAAGAGACTGAAGATGATGAAAAGGGCAAGATTACAGAGGAGATGAGAGGGAAAAGGACACAGGAAGTTGGCCGTGGTGAGAAGGGTCATATTTTCCCCAAAGACTGTACCAAGGGAGAAGAGAATGAAGTTAGGGTTGATGAAGACCTGGCCTAAGGTGGTGACTGCGTGAATAGATAAGAGAGGTTAAAGAGATGGAAACAGCAAAATTTACCAACTAAAGGGACAACAAGAGTCGTCTAATATATCAACTTCATTTTGTGGTTGAGGAAACAGGTCCAGAGAGGGTGAGTGAGACTTCCAAATTCAGTGTTCTTTCCATTGCACCACAATGTCCTTCCCTATTTTACCAATCGATAAGCATTTATTAAGTGCTTTCTTTGTATCAGACAATGTACAAAGAACTGGGGATACAAAGAAAAGCAAAACCACAAAAATAGTTCTTGCCTTGGAGAAGTTTACATAATAATGTGAGAAAAAATATGCAAACAAGATACATATAGAGTAGGTGTGGAAGTAACCTTTGAGGGGAAAGGTCAAGTAGGTAGGGGTCAGGAAGACCTCCGGCAGAAGGTAGCCTTTGAGATGAGTCTTGAAAGAAAGCAGGGAAGTCAAGTGGTGGCAACAAGGAGGGACACCATTGCAAGTATGCAATGTAAAGCATGGAGAGGAGAGAGGAAGTGTTTTGTACCATGGAATAGTAAGTAAGCCATTATTACTGAGCCATAAAGTTCGTTAAAGGGAGTGAAATATGAGGAGACTTGAAAAGTAGGAAAGGGCTAAGTAGTGAGGAGTTTTAAATGCAAAAGGAATTTGTATTTGATCCTGGAGTTGACAGGGAGCCATTGGAATTTACTGAGTAGGGAGATAACATAGTCAGAACTATACTTTAGGAAAATCACTTTAGCAACTATGTGGAGGGCAGATTGGAGAATAGAGAGACTTCAGGCAAGGAGAAGTTAGAAGGCTATTAAAATAGTGCAGGTGAGATATGATGAGGGCCTGAACAAAAATAGTGGCTATTCGAGAGGAGAGAAGGGGACATAGGCAAGAGATACTGTGAAGGTAGATATGATGAGATTTGACAACAGATTGGATATGTGCAGTGAGTAAGAATGAAGAGTCTTGGAGGATGCTGAGGCTGCCAACCAGAGAGACTGGAAGAATGGTGATACTGCCCTCATTTGATATTAATAATCAGAGGATCAAATAAAAACTCCTTTGTTGCATCTTGGATATCCTTGAACATGCTAAGCATCTTTGTCTTTACCAGAGTAACATAGTTCTACTGCATCCTCTGCACTCTGGGGCCTTTCCATCCTGCTGATGAACTCTGACCTCTGACCTACCAGACATTGCTATATTCCCTACTTGTGAACCATCTGTACCCCTAGGCCTTAGCCTACAGATGATCCCTAAGAAGTAACATGTCATAGTAGACAGAACACTAGACTTGGAGTCAGGAAGGTCAGTCACCAGTCGTGTGGCTCTGGACAAGTCACAGTCTCTTTGGACTTCAATTTCCTCATCTGTCAAGTGAAGGAGTTGGACTTCTTAACTTCTAAGGTTCTTCCTACTCTAAAATTTTGATGCTATGACCATTGGTCTTTGGAATTCATCTTGCAAGCGAATCTTCCTATGTTTTGTCTTCCTCTATTAGAAGGGAACTCCTTGAGAGTACAACCTATTTCATTTTTCTATTCATGTCCCCAGTATTTAGCACAAAGCTTAACACATAGTAAGTGCTAAGGAAATGTTTAGTCAGTTATCTTTACAGGAATCTTTTACAATTTTGATATAGTTATGGTAAACAATTTAACTCTACCTTCTTTCCTCTGATACTGCCACCACCCAGGTGCAAGTCCTTAACACCTCATGCTTGGATTATAGCAATAGCCTGCTGGTGGGTCTGCCTGCCTCAAGTTTCTCCCCAACTCATCCTCCATTCACTCACCAAAATGATTTTCTTAAATTGAAGGTCCAATCATGTCACTCCAACCCCTCAGTAAACTCCTTCCAGAATCAAATATAAAGTCTTCTGCTTGATGCTCAAGTCCTTCATAACCTAGCCCCCTGCTACCATTCCAGTCTTCTTACACCTTACTCCTCACCATATACTCTTTGATCCAGTGACACAGGCCTCCCTGGCTGTTTCTCAAACAAGCCACCATATCTCTTGGCCCTGGGAATTTTCTCTCTTTGTTCTCCATGTGTGGAATTCTCTGTCTCCGTATCTCCACCTACTGTCTTCTCTGTATTCCTTTAAGTCTCAACTAAACCCCCATCTTCTATAGGAAGCCTTTCCTAATCCCTCTTAATTCTTTTGCCTTCCCTCTGTTAATTATTTTTCTATTTATTTCGTATATAGCTTGTTTGAACATTTTGGTTTGCTTGTTGTCTCCCCCATCAGAGTGTGAGCTTCTTGAAGGCAGGGACTGTCTTTTTGCCTCTTTTTTTTTCACAATGATAAATTTTTATTTTTCAATCTTTAAAAGTTCTTAGACAGATTCTTAAACTGGTGGTTCATAGCCATCGGCCCTTTCTACTTTTGTGCCCTTTTCATCTCCTGCTTCCAGAGCCACCACCTTCACTATGCAGTTCCACTAGCTTTCCTAATTCAAGTTTGGGCTTCTTGAACATCTTAACTTTTTGGACAAATACATCATGGAGAGGGTAAATAGACTGGCAAGCCCTTTCTATGTCTTTTCCAATGCTGTCTGGAATTAGTTTATTGACAACTTCTTTCAAGTCATTTGTCTGCACTTTTCGGGTCATGATCTCCATCATTTTCTTATGAATTTGACGGACCTGTTGGTGCTGGGCATAAGAGGTCTTACGGATCTGGTTGTTGGTAAAACCAACACAAAAGAGGCAGAGGAAGTACCCATCAGTAGTTTTGACATCAACATGGTCTTCAATCATGGTCTGCCACTTTTTGGTCGTGGAGCACATCTTGTCCCATGTAAGGTCCATTTCATGGAAATTAGTCAAACAATTTTTACCCTGAACATCTTCAGTAATTAACTTGAATTGACGAAAAGCAACCTCATCATTCTGCAGATCAGCAAGGCTCACTCCAAAAACTCGACTCTTGAGACTGTCAGAGGCAATTTTTGTTCCTTGGGTCCTTATAACCAGTGTCTTGCCAATATTGTGAATGTTGAACACAGCTGGTGCTTTTACATCATACCAATCCTTCTTTGAAAATGGATCTACCACTTTCTTCTTGGCTCCTTTTTTCCCCACTTTTGGTGAGGTGCTTGTTCTTGCCAACACCATGATCCTGCCTGGAAAGCCAAAAGCTTTTTGCCTCTTTTTGTATTCCTGGTTCTTAGCACAATGCCTGGCAAATGGTACATGCTTAATAAATGTTAACTGACTGAACTGCCAACAGTTTGTAGTAATCTTATTCTCATTGTCCCCATTCATGTAATGCTTTACAATTTAAAATGTATTTTCATATGAAATATGTGCTTTGATTGAGATTAGATTTTCTAGTCACAGATTTTTTTTTCTTTCCAAATGCTTGATTAAAGCAGCATAGGGATTTCCTGGTGTGGAAATTCCCTCCATTTAAACAGATCTGCAATCCATCTATAAGTTAGTCTCAGGCAGTTTCCTGAGACATGAAGGTCAGATATAAGATTTAAACCTATTTTTTCCTGACTCCAAGTTTTCATTATCCACCACACTATTCTGCCTCTGTCAGATTTACTAGCCTAAATCTCCCATCATTACATATATTTAAAAGTCTCTAGTAAGAGGTTTGAACTGAAACAAAATTAAATAAATTGTAGTTGCAGTACACAATGTCCTATTCTGCCTGTTATAATGTGGAGGTTCCACTGTATTCTCCAAGGTATGTGATCAGAGTGTAAACCTGTGACAGCTTCTACCATGCTAAAGCTTTTAGTACAACGTTGGGGACAGACTGTTTCTGCTGATCAAGAACCACCCTAGCTAAGAATGGAGAGCCTCATAACTAGTAAATAAACCACTGATTGATTTTTTTTTTTTGGCCATAGCAATCTATGAAATAAAGTAAGATTTTTAAAAAATGGGCCTCAGCCCTACTTGTACTTTTCTGCTTTCACAGTGCTGATAGAGTTATGAATATGGGGAGGGCAGACACTTTGTTTTAAGGGAAGGACTCAGTAACCATCTAGTCCAATCCATATATGAAGGAAATCTCCACCATAACCTACCTGACAAGTGGTAGTCCAGCCTCTGCTTAATGCCCTTGAACAGGAAAGGGAGCTCATTACCTGCTTTGGCATCCTATTCCACATTTAGACAACTCTTATTGTCAGGAAGATTTTCCTGGCATCACGGCTAAAATGTGCCTCTTTTCTCCTTTCACTCTTATTCCTGGTCCTGCTCTTTGGGGCCAGACAAAACAAATCTAATCACTATTCCATATGACAGCTATTTAAACACTTAATATTCCCTTCTGCCATCTAAACATCTCTATTTCCTCTATTTCCAAATCGCTCTCCGGAGTGATTGGATCAATTCACAACTCCACCAATAATGCATTAGTGTTCCAGAAATTCACATTCTAGTGGGTGAGACAACATATGTGGGATATTTTTGCTACAAGTCAGATGGAAAGGCCCTCTAGTCCTTAGGTTGCAATGATAAAACAGATGGTAATTCATCTTCTTTAATGTCATTTACATTCATATAATTATCTCAACTAAGATGGCAGAGTAGCAGAAAGAAGTGCAGTGAGCATTCCCCTTTCTCTCTCCCCTCTTGCTCCTACCAAAAAGGCTCCTCCAAACAGATATAGAAAATGCACCAGAGTGAATCCTGATGGGAGAAATCCAAGAAAAAGTCACAATTATTTTTCTAGCCTAGGTGATCTTAAGAAGACAGATAAATGGGTCTGTGGGTACTGGGGATGAGGTTTGGCCAGAAACAGGCCAAACCTCTAGGCCAGGAGAGACTTCACCAGGGCAAGAGGAAGTCCCAGATACTTAGTAGGGCATCTTGTGTAGGGTGTGGGAATGGTGACAACTTACATCTTTGTTGCTCACTTCCCAGTCTGGGTCACAAATCTGGATAAGTTAAGTGACTTGCTGAAGGTCACACAGGTACTAAATAGTCGAGCCAGAATTTGAACTCAGGATCCATCCTTTCAAATCCAGGGCTCTTTCCACTGCACCCCCTTAGGAGAAAGGCTAAGTATAAGAAGAAATTGCATGTGACTTTAATAATTACATTCTGACCAACGTTCTACTTGAACTTTACCTATTGACTCTGGAAAAAATGAGTATTGGATAAAGGTAAAAGATAAGGACTTATTCTCAACATTTCTCAGAGAAGTGTAACCAGTGTAAAGTAGTCTCCAGAATAAGGAAAACATAAGACTCTAGACATTGCTTCAGGCAACAAGTGCTGGGTCTGCTTACCTAAGAGAATCACAGCTGGAAAGGACTGAAGAGGCAAAGTAGTTCAAAATATATCTAAAGAATAATTATTTCTACAAAATCCCTAGAAAACTGGTCACCCAGCCTTCATCTGAAGGACTTAAAAGGCAGTATATTCTAATTTTAGATACCTAATTGTCAGGAAGTTATTCCTTACATTGATATATGTGGCTTCACAAAATTATTATATATACAATTTACAGAATTGTTAATCATATAAAATCAACAAATTTATTGAGCAAGTTACTATCCTAGGCACCATGTAGAATATATTATATAAGAAAGACAGTCTGATCTGAATATAGCTGAATTCACATGTAAATATGTGAAAAATCAACTAACAATAAAAGATTCCCATAGCAGTTCAGTGCAATAGCAGAAAAGATGTCATAAAGTACTGTTTAATGAATGAAGAAATTAATTCTATAGACAGTAGTTGCTCTAGATGCTCAATGGAGAAGGAGAACCCTACAGGCCGGGAAAACTTAATAGAAATGGCATTTGAACTGAATCTTAAAGGATGCATAGGATTTAGATAGGTTAAGGGAAGTAGAGAGAATTCTCTAAGTTCCTTGAGGACAGATTATTTTTTTATACTGGTACTCTTAAAAATTAATGTTTTTTCAACTATCAAACTTATTTTTTCTCCTTTCCACAAATCCCTTCCACTAAGGGGAAAAACATGAAGAAAAATAAAACACGTGAAATAAAAAAGCATAATTGAGCTAAATGAATTCACCTGTTGGCCATGTCCAAAACTGTATCTCATTCTGAATATTTAATCCTTCACTTCTCTGTCAGGAGGTGGGTAGCATTCTTTATCGTTGATCCTTTGGAATCATAGTTGATTGTTACATTGATCTGAATTCTAAAGTCTTTCAAAATTGTTCCTTTTTATAATGTTGCTATAGTATAAATAATTCTCCTGATTCTGCTCATTTCACTCTGCATCATTTAACACAAGTATTCCCAGTTTACTCTGAAACTCTCTTTCATACTTTCTTATTGCACAATGGTATTTCATTGTATTCATAGACCACAAATTGTTTAGCCAGTCTCCAATTGATGGGCATTCCCTTACATTCCATTTCTTTGTCACTACAAAAAAAAGCCCCCCCTTCTCATTTTACATATATATGTATGTATGTATACACACATAGATGTACTTTTAGGACCTTTCCTTCTTTACATTTCTCTTGTATGGTTCAAAATACTTTGATATACACAAGGTGTTCAATAAATTATTTGCAGAATTGAATTAAATTTTTAGAGACCAAGAACAACTATAGTCTGTATTAGAATGTATTCAAACCTTGTATTTCCAAGTTATCTGGTTTTAATATGGAAGGGTGGGGCTTAATTGGCTCCCTACCCACTCACTAGTAATGACCTTTGTTAAGTAAGAACACTTTTTGATTGAATCAAACCAAATGTGAAGCAGAACCAAATATGAACAGAGCCTGTGTATACCTCCTTGAAACAATCAAAGCCATTGTGTGAGAGTGGGTCATGCCCTAAGGAATTTTTATAAAAAGAGGCTATTTCAGAATGAGGAGAGATTCACAAGGTCTGGTTTATAAAAGTAGGAGCAAACATGGTATTTCAGTACACCTTTGAAGAACAAAAGGAGGAGTAAGCAGAGAAGGGAGGCATGAATGAATGTCACTGACTTTACTGACAACTCTGAGCAGAAGACACAGTCTGAGGGAAATCCCCCCAAAAGGTTGGCTTTTTCCCAAATTTCTCCTCCAAGTGCTTGTCTAGCCAGAGATACAATAATATAATTTGCTGTATTGTTACCCAAGTATCCCAGTAAACTTATTTTTGCCTCTACTGCAAAAAGGCTAAGGGTTAACTAAGAGATAAACATAAATGCAAATTTAGGCAGAGAGCCTAACCACTGTCTAAATGTTGGGAATTTTCCTAAGTAGAGCTTTGGAGTGATTGTGCCTGAACTCAAAACTTTTATCTAAATTAAAGTCCCTAGGGGCAGCTAGGTGGCGCAGTGGATAGAGCACCGGCCCTGAAGTCAGGAGGACCTGAGTTCAAATGTGACCTCAGACCAAACACTTGACACTTACTAGCTGTGTGACCCTGGGCAAGTCACTTAACCCCAATTGCCTAAAAAAACCAACCAAACAAACAAAAAAAAAAACCCAATAAATTAAACTCCCTAAAGCTAAAGAGGAGGGAACCAAGCCAACCTTAGGAGTTACTGTATTATCCCCTCCCCATTCCCCATTTCTGGCTTCAAACAAGCTAATCAAAATATTTAGGCTTGTTATGTATTGAATAGTAGATAGTAATATTAAGTAAACTGACACACATTATACTATGTAGCAAGTACAAAACAAATATATTCAGCTATGGACTTAACATAAGGAGGCTCACAGTGTAGTACAGAGTCTCTAGAAAGAGCTTGATAAACACTAATGTTAATAAATATCATGAAATAGTGCTTGATTATCACTTTTCCCAACTTGTGTTCCTAGCCTTTGAGTTAAGCCCAATAGGTATGCTATATGAGTAGGCTATAAGTAAATATGTTCATGGTTCTACTCACTCTAATAGTGTCCTATCACAACAGTGCTTATCATTATGTGGATTGGGTCAAATACTGTTCCCCAAAATATAATTACATAGAACAAAAACTTGTTAGTCTTCTCCATTGATATCAATGTTCCATTATTTTTCATAACTCTAAATGTGGTCTTTGAGAAAATCTTAGTGAAGATTACTGTATAAGGTATCAGGTAGGATTATTACCTAAAGTGGAAAAAACACATAGATATGATAGAACCCATATTTCTTAGTTATAAGGATAATATACTTCAAAGAGTTTTTAATAACATTTTCCTCTGGGGCATAGACAGAAAGGAGGTATGGGAAAGCCATCATTTTGAGGATAACAAAATTGTAAGCACTCTGAGAAGTGTTGCAGGTAAGACCTGAACCCTACAAGCTGATAAGCAAGTCCAGGCTTTTATTTATAGTGACATGAATGACATTTATCTGCCTTTCACTGGAACATCTATAATCCACTTGTCAAGGTGAGTTTTATTCTGAGACCCAATTTCTGGAGAGTGTTGCCAGACCTAGAATACAAATTTAGCTGCCATAGCTGAAATTCCTGATGGGAAAAAAATGAAATCTTTGCTTATTTCTATTTTAGTAAATCTCAAATTTTCCTCATTGGGGTTATTTCCTAGAGAGAATACTGGCTATGTGACAGGAATTATGATTTTTCCAAATATGGAATTTAGGAAAGATACTAAATGGTTCATAATAATATTTAAATATCTTCCCACTTTGTCCCTAAGCACTTTCTTTTGCTCTTTAGAAATATGTGACAGAAAAATATGTTGTCTCCATGAGTCAATATTCCCAGCCCCAATTAATGGCAGTCCAGGTTTTAAATATAAATCAAAATCAAATATATGTTAAATATCATGCAAGGAAAAAAAAGTTAAGTAGAAATAAAAGATTTGACTAGAAGTAGACAACTGTAGAAGAGATGGCATAAGGCAGTATTGATTCATTATAAAATAATATAAGAAAGATGCAGAAGTAAGAGAGAACAATGTGTGCTTGGGTGATCAGAAAAGGCTTTTTAGAGGAAGTGAGATCTGGACTGAGCCTTTAATGATAGCCAAAAAGAAGAAAGACAAAATTCATGTGGGTTCAAACATGTGAATGAAATCATAAAGGTAGCAAAGCACCAGGTGTCAATGTACTGGAATACCCAGTATCCAGAGTACTTTGGTGATGGAGGGTAGTGCAAGTTGTATTCTTTCAAATGCAAAGGAAAAAGAGGTTAATCCAGTAAGAAGCGCAGGTCAGGTTTAGGGATTCATCAAAAACTGGTTATTGCATACTCAATGGCCCAACTCACACTTGGACCCAGTTCCTTGGTCTCAATCCAAGACAAGGAGTATACATACATACCTAGAAAATGACTTGTAATTGGTTCATTCAATTTTTAATAAAGTCAGGCCTATGTTTTAGGACCATCAGTTTGGCAATGGTATGGAGCACAAATTGAAGAGGGGGACTGGAAGCAAGGAGATCATTTTGGAGCCTATTAAAACAGTCAACCAGTTAACAAGCATTAATTAAGTGCTTACTATGTGCCAAGTACTAATGCCAAAAAAGGCAAGAAAACATTGTCCTTGCACTCAAGGAATTTACATTCTTATGGGGGAGAGAACATGTAAATGAAGAGGTATATACATGATACACACAGCAGATGGGAGGTAACCTTAGAGGGGAAGGCTGTGGCAGCTGGGGGAGCTGTGGAAGGCATTTGCAGAAGATGACATTTGAACTAAGTCTGAAAGGAAGCCAGGAATTCTAAGAGGTGGTGGTGAGGAAAGAGCATTCCAGGCATGGGGGACATATAACACAAAGGCACAGAGATGTGTGATGGAGTATTATATGTGAAAAATAGTAAGCAGGTCAGTATAGCTGGATCACAGAAGGCATGAAGGGGAATATCATATAAGAAGACTTGAAAGGTAGGAAGGGGCCAGGTTGCATAGAACTTTAAATACCAAACAGAGGACTTTATGTTTAATAGTGAAGGTAATAAGGAGCCACTGGAGTTTATTGATCAAAGAGTGAAATGATCAGACCTAGATTTTAGAAAAATCATATTGGCATCTTTGTGAATGATATGTTGAAATAGAAAGAACTGAGGCTCAAGTAAGAGGTGATGAAGACCTTAATTAGAGAGGTGGCTATGTGAGAGGAGAGAAGGGGTTATATGCAAGAGATGTAAATATAGAAATGACTATTTATCTATGGATTGGATTTGTGGGGTGAGAGTGAGGAGACAAGGAGGATGTCAAGTTTGTGAACCTTGGTGACTGGGAAGATGGTGGGGCCTTAAGAGGAATGAGAAATTTTAGAAGGAAGGCAGATATCAGGGGAAAGGCAATGAGTTTTGTTTGGGACATGTTGAAATTGAGATGTCTATAGTACATCTTGCTCATTATGTCCAATAGCTAATTAATAATATTGAACTGTAGCTCAGGAGAGAGAGTATGGAAGAATATATAGATCTTCACAGAATTGACTGTGAACCCATGGGTGCTAATGAGAACCCTAAGTGAGATAGTATTAATAAAACAGAAGAGAGTCAAGGACAGAACCTTGAGGGACACCTAAATTAGTTGATGTGACATGTATAAAGATGAATTTTGGCAAAAGAAACTGAGGAGCAGTTAGAGGAGTAGAAGAACCAAAAAAGTAGTATCTCAAAAACCTAGGTAGGAGAGATTATCCAAGAGAAGAGAGTGATCAACAGTGCTGCAGAGGCCAAGAAGGATGAGGATTGAGAAAAGGCCATTAAATTTGGCAATTAAATGAGCATTGCTAACTTTGGAGAGAACAGTTTCATTTGAGTGATGAGATCAGAAGCCAAATTGCAGAAGTTTACAAGTGAGAAGAAAGGAAGTGGAGGCACCAAGTACAGATAGGTTTTTTCAAGGAGTTTAGATAGGAAGAGAGAGAGATATAGGATGATGGCTAGCAGGGGCAGTAGTAGTCCATGCAATAGGTGGTAGGGATCAGAATTAGCATCAGGCCTGACTTTCTGAAGTCCTGGTCCTGGATCAAATGAGATAATATTTATAGAGTACTTAGCACATTGTCTGACATGCTTATTCTCTTCCTAGGCAAGGTTCTGGTGAGGAGATATCTAGAATCTGAGGCTTGGTGGCTCTAGTTGAGGTACATTGTTTATCTAAGATGGTTCATTGAAATGTTTCAATGAGATAATTAATGATTCCACAAAAAGTAGTTCAATTCAAGAAACACATATTAAGTGCCTATTTCATTTCATGGGTTGTCATGACCAAAAAATCTAATCAAATGGCTAGTCTTCTGGGATTAAGTTTCTCCATACTTATTCTGGTCTTGGAAAACACATAGTCTTTTGATGAGAACAGCAATAGTGTATTGTAGGAATGGGGGGGGTGGAAAGGAGATACAAAATAGCTCTCAATCCTTTGAAGTTCTCTTTCACTTCTGCCATGATTGTGGCAGTGTCAGAAAAGAGAACAGAGTATGCTATGAATCACAGTTTTTAGACATTATAAACATTAACTTTACTCTAAATGTGAAAACTTTGTCCAGTTTCCAAGCAGAAATACTACTAAAGGAACTGAATTATATTAATTTTTGTGTTCTTGCTATGAATACAACTAGAACACAAAAGGAAGTTGCAGTTAAATGGACAGATGGTTTACAGGTTCTCTCTTAAGAAGCAAATGAAGCATTATGCAGGAATGAGAAAGGCCAAAAGTGTATAGCCTATAGGGAAGACTCATGTCTTTGTAGGGAGATAGGATCTGGAACTGTGATTTCATTGGTATAGGCAACACCCAAGTAAGAGGACTTCTTCTACCAGTGTGTCACCATCTTCTTGACAAATTATCATCTTAGAGTTGCCTAGAGCATTGAGAGGTTAATTGACTCATCCAGGACCACATAGTCTCTGTGAATCAGAGGTAGGATTTGAACCCAGGTGTTTCTAGCTTCTCTATCCACTATGACACACATTGTCACTGTGCCAATATACAATTAATATTTCCTTTGAGAAGAGTCAGGAAGTGCTTGACATGGCAAACACTAAGTAACATTGTCAAATATAAAATTGATTGTATTTTAACAGACAGGAAATGAACAAGTGACATGTGAATCATTTTAATCACCTCTCTATACACACTTAGACCCTGACTTACGAGAGCAAATATTAAAATGAATATGAAATTAAAAGAAAGAATAAAAATAAGAAGCTCTGCTCTGCAAATATAACAATTTTAACCAAATCTGTTTAAACCAGTTGTTTATGCCCCTCAAAATGTCAAATTCAGAAAAGCTTAGTTATTACCAGACTATCACCATTTCCTGAAGAAGTTGAATGGATGGATATGATTCAATTGCCACAATAAGGAGACAAAAAAGAGCCTAGAAAATACTTCAACCAGTAAATACTTGAAATTCTAAATATACAAAAGGAAACTTCTGAAGAAAATGGGACTTTTCTCAAATGACCAATGTGGATGTACAGGGAACCCACAAACCAACTTAAATTTTTAAAAGCTACCTAGAGGAGATCAGGCATGGGCTGGTAACAGATGAATATAAATATATCACAACACTCTAAGGAAAGAGAGAACATATAGGACTAGGTAATCAACCAATTAAAAAAAAATTAAACACTTCCTATGTGTCAAGCACCAGGGAAACAAAAAGTGGCAAAAGACAGTCCCTGCTCTTAAGGAGCTTACAACATAATGAGAACGACAACACACAAACAAATATATACAGAGCAAGCCATATACAGGATAAATAGGAGACAATTAACAGAGGGAAGGCACTAGTTGGGATGCCAGAGAGATCAGTAGTAAGAGCAGATGAAGGAGAACATTCATGGTATTGGAGACAGCCAGAAAGAAGGCCCCAGAGCTGAGTGGAGTGTCCTGTTCGTGGACTAGCCAGGAGGCCAGTGTCACTGAATTGAAGAGAACATGGTGGGGAGTAAGGTGTAAGAAGACTGGGAAGGTAGGAGGGGACTAAGTCATGAAGGATTCTGAATGCCAAACAAAGCATTTTGGATTTGATCCTGGAGAAGAGAGGGAGCCATTAGAGTTTATCAAGTGTGTGTATGTCTGTGTGTGTAGTGGGTGGAGGGGGGGGCAGGGAGGTAGTGGTGACATGATTAGATTTGCATTTTAAGAAAATCACTTTAGTGGAATGGAAGGTAGATTGTAGTGGACAGAAACTTGAGGCAGACACAGGAAACCTGTGTGGTCAGAACACATACATGGCAGACACATAAGGTACACATGTAGCTAGCGTGTAGGGAGGGAGGGGATACTAGCAAGCAAAATTTGTGGTCAGGATACACTCATGTTCAGGTAAATTGCAGTATTGTAATTCCAAAGCTGTAGAGCTGTTAATTTCCTGTGGCAATGTCATTGTGGTTGCTCTCTTGCTTTTTTTCTGGGTGTCATGTCTCTTCTCTCCATTAGTTTTGTCATTTCTCTTGGGTGTCGCTTCTCTTTGTTGGGCATCTCATCTCAGTTTGGTATCATACATTCTCTTCTGGGCTCTTTGATTGCCGAGGTGGTCTCTACTCTGATATATTATGCTTCATCTCTTTAGGGCCATCTGCTCACTCTTCATTTAAGTCTGATAAGGTACAACAAGTAGAAAACATCATCCTGGCAAGAAAAGGTTGAAGGCTCTTTGATTCTTAGCCACGGCCATTATCTACCACAATCAGCTAAGAGGAGCCCATAAAAATTAGCTGGAGTGGAGCTCCAATGCAAATTAATTAATTAATTAACTCATCTATCTATACAACTGTGCCTGATGCTAATTCAAAAGTCCCTTGTCACCAGCAGCTGTGACTTCTGGCTAGACAATTCTTCATAATTCTTTTTATTTTTAGCCCGATTGGGGATCCTGGGTCCCTGAAAACCATTTCAGGGTTCTACTTGAAACAGACATGAAAGGGATGCATGCCAGGGGTCTCATTAAGAGATTGATTCTTGAGACATATGCAAGAGGGAAGGTATTAAAAAATCATAGACCTTATCTTTAAAAAAAAGGAAAAAAATTTACATGATTATTATATATTTATAATAATATATCATATAATGTTTTATATAATTACATAATGTATTACATAATATAAATTTGTAATTATGATATAATAATATAATATATAATTATATATGGTAATAAATATATAATATATAAAATAATATATCATATAATAAAATTGTATATAATAATAAAAGGACTATTAAGTTGTACATAATAGATTTGCAGTTTCATGTGCAATCATCTTTTTAAAAATTATACTATGTTATGGAAATGTTTGTTTTATTCCACAAATTAAAAATTAAAAAAAAGACTTCATATATATGTGTGTATATATATGTGTATATATATATATATACACATACATATATATATATATACATATATGTAAATGCTTGCTGGCCACATCTGCACATGAAAGGGCCAAAAATTCTGAGTATGGAGAGGAGACAGTGACCTTTCACCGAAATTGTTTATTCTCAGCCTTTTGTGCAATCATTCATCTACATGAAAGAATAAGGTTAAAAATCTGGGGAATCTCAAATCTAGAGCTGTTAACTGGTTTATAGACTAGCTTTCAGAAATTAAATTTGGGAGGTATATGGAGTGTTCATCATCAACTAGGTATCTTTGACTAAGCATGAGGTCATTAGTGAGCTAGGAGAACTGCACTTTGTTCTGAAAAGGTTAGCACCTGTTGTGGACAATCTATTCCAGGAGAAGAGAGGTTTTAATAGCAAAGACCGTGAGGGAACAAGAAAGGACTTGAGAGTGAGTTTTTGTTTCTGTTTGTTTTGTTTTTGCTGGTCCTGGGCTGGGGTATCTATCTTTTCTTTTTTTTTCTTTTTTTTTTCTTTCTTTTTTTTTTTTTTGCTAGGCAATGGGGTTAAGTGACTTGCCAAGGGTCACACAGCAAGTAAGTGTTATTTGTCTGAGGCCGAATTTGAACTCCGGTCCTCCTGAATCCGGGGCCAGTGCTCTATCCACTGCACCACCTAGCTGCCCCTATTTTTTCTAACTAGGATGAAAGAATACTGGCAGCACACACCATTTCCCCAAGAAAGAGATTAGTAAGGATTTCAATTGAGCCAGAGACTGGAGGCAATGGATTATGTGGCAGAAATCATGCATTTAGCAAAGCATTGTCTAGTGTAGACTGCACATCCATCTCAACAGCATCCAGCAGGGAACATAAGGGAGGAAGCCTAGCTTCACAGGACCACAGAAACGACCCTGCAGCATCAAAAGGCATGGACTGCCAGGTTTAGGGGGCAAATGACTGATTGCTATTTTGCTACTTTTCTTACCTGGCTATTTTATTAAATGTTTTTCCTTTGAACTAATTGTGTTTTTTGGCTGACCATTAAAAGCAAGATAACACAATCAATCAACAAATAATTATTAAGCAGCTACTAGGTGCCAGGGACTATATTAGGTATTGGGAATGCAAAAGCAAAGGTAAAAATAATCCCTGCCCTCAAGGAGCTTACATTTTAACAAGAAACAACATGAACATAATAGGTATAGCCCATGGACATATAGAACAGATACAAGGTAACTTTGAGTCAAAGGCACTAGTAGCTGAGGGAATCAGGAAATGATTCATGAAGAAGGTGGTACTTGAGCTGAGTCCTGAAGGAGACCAATAATTTTAAGAGGAAAAGGTGAGGAGGGAGTAAATCCAGTCTAGACATGGGGCTATCCTATGTAAAGGCACAGAGATAGGAAATGGAATGATGGATGAAGAGCAACAAAAAGGCTAGTTCAGCTGAACCTCAAAGTAATGTGGACTTTATGTAAGGTGCAATAAGGCTGGCAATAGAGGAATTATATTTGGTTTTAAAGGAATTTCTGAACCACTGGGGGGGCGAGAGACAGAGACAGAGAGACAGAGAGACAGAGAGAGAGACAGAAACAGAGAGACAGAGACGGAGATATGATTTAAATAAATAGATGATAGATGGATAGATGATAGAGATAGATGGATCAGTAGATAGATAATAGATACATGGATGGATAGATGATATAGATAGTGGATGGATGGATGACTAAATTATAGAGATAGATGACAGATGAATGGAAAGATGGTAAGAGACAGAGATGATAGGTAAAGAGGTGATAAATGGGTAAATAGACGGATGATAAAGATAAATAGATGATAGATATATAGGTGGATAGAACATTTATTAAGCTCTTACTATGTGCCAGATGGAGGTAGCTAGGTGGCACAATGGATAGAGTGCTGGGCTTAGAATCAGGAAGACCTGAGTTCAAATCCAGCCCCAGAAACTTCCTAACTGTGTGACCTTGGCCAAGTCACTTAACCTCTGTTTAACACTGGGGAAGAAAATGGCAAACCATTCCAGTATCTTTGCTAAGACAACCCCAGGGATAGAGGTCCACAGGGTCAGGAAGAGTCATACAAAGCAGAAATGACTGAAGAACAATAACATGTGCTATATACAGTGCTTTGAGTATACAAATACAAGCAAACAAAATAGCCCTTGCTTTCAAGGAGCTTAGATTCTAATGGGAGAAAATAATATATAAAGGGGAACTAGAAATCAGTGGGGAGGGTGGTTCTGGATAGTGGTGGTATGATTTGAAGATGGTGACTGGGGAAACAAGATAGAGTCTTAGTTTTGGACGAGATAATGTGCTAATTTCACTCTGTATCAGTTCAAAGTGATATTCTCTTTGCTTATTTGAATAGAATTTTACTTGTACCCTCTGAGTATGTGAGATAATAAGTGCCCCCCATTAGTTTCTCCTTTTTGTACATCCTTCTCCCCTCCTTCCTACTTTCCTGTCTCAACAATACATGTGTTGACAACATAGCAAAAAACACTCACAGACTCTCCATCTTGACTCCATTTACAATTCCTACTGACCTAAAAGTTCTGAGGGGATACTTTTCTCATGCCCCCATTCCTCATTACAACATAAACACTTCCTCTTTATGAAATATTTTCTTGTTACTGACCTATATTTACCTTTCACATCTATATTTACTCCTGTGTTTGTATTACAAAATTTCTAATAAGCTCTGATCTTTTTATCAGAAATGCTTGGATGTCTTCTATTTTATTAATGTTTATGTTTCATTCCATTGAAAAAGACTTGGGACAGGAAAGAGTTAAAAAAGAACTTATTTTTTTCCCCTGAAGGATTATGCTCAGTTTTGCTAAGTAAATTTTTCTTGGTTGTAAGCCTATATCTTGCATCTTTTGGAAGATTGTATTCCATGCTTTCCACTTTCTTACAGCTAATAAAGTTTATGTGATCTTGACTATGGTTCCTTTAATTTCTTCCCTCTTAATGGTAAAAGTTGTTTTTTTTGCAGTTTTAACACAAAAGCTCTGTTTTAATTCCTTACTGCCCCAACTCCTTATCAATAGGATAAAATGTAAAATAATTCAATAAATTTATCAATTGGTTCATGGCCCCATGTCCTATTAAGATTCTTAGCTCCTTCCCAACTTTACATACATGTGAAGATTATATTCACATATATATTATAATACATTTACTGGATATAATTAGAATTAAAAAGATACACTATTAAAACTTCTTTTCTCAGTTGTTTCAATAATGATCTGAAAGAAAAATCTCCACTTTCCTTTCTCTAAATCTTCAGCCACATCTCCTAGATACACCCATGTATCTTTTTAGGGAAGCCAATTCCTAATGTTCATTTTCAAAATCAAGGAAGGAAAAAATTTTTAAACAACATAATACAAGAAACATTTGTTAAGCACCTACTATGTGCCAGGCACTGTGCTAAATGCTGGTGACACCACACTTGAATCCAAGGAATACAGCAGGTGGTAAATGAAGAATTGGTTGGGCTTCTGAGCCCTCTTTAAATAGAGGATTTAGGAGGAATTTTTTGCTCTGCTTTCCAGTCCTCCAGAGGAAAGAAGCCACTGAAGGTATTGATGGTTTCCTGGTGATGGATGAACTTTTTCTGGAGGAGCTGGGGTGAGGGAGCCATGATGATGGCAGAGTTGAATCCAGGAGTGCTGCTATTGGGAAACAAAGAGCATCCACTCTAATTCCCAGTAATTCATTAAAAGATCATTTGAGGATTCAAGGTTAGAGGCCAGGCTGGTTCAATCAAGGCTAGATTTTTCTTTTCTCTGCGCTCTACTTCTCCCTCCAGCATCCTGCCTCCATCCCCAACACACACCTAATGTCTACTCAGCATTTTGTCACACCATCTGAATCTTCTTCAGCTGGGCCCCAACAGTTCTCACTGATATTTCTCTAGTCGAGCAGCCACAACTTCCAATTCCCCAAATACTTAGAAGGGAGAGTGGGAGACCACTCTTCATCAGACAGAAATACACCCACCCAGCTGGCTGCAAGTTCACTATCCATGTGGTTTCTCTCTAGTGTGCCTCTACCATGACTGCCTGGAATGAAGTCTTGGTACACCTTTTTGAAAGTAGTGTAGAGCTTTCTTTTCTTTTCTTCTTTCTACTAACAAGCATTTAACTTTTTTCTCCAATTCCCCTACTGAAAAAAAAAGAAAAACAAAACTCTTTTAACAAATATGTGTAGTCAAAAAAAAAAACCCAACAAATATGTGTAGTCAAACAAAACAAATTCTCACACTAGCCATGTCTCAAATATATCTCACTCTGCAATTTGAGTACATTACCACTTTATTAGGAGGTTTTTTAGCATGATGCATTATTAATGTTTACCCATTATGCCCATTAATTGCAATTGATCATTGCAATAGAGTTCTTAAGTTTTTCAAATTGTTTATCTTCACAATGTTCTTATTACTGTATCAAATATTTTCCCCAATTCTTCTCTTTTCACTCTGCATCAATTAATATGAGACTTCCCAGGTTTCCCTGAAATCATCCTTTTTGTCATTTCTTATAGCATAATATTATTAGATTACATCCATATATCATCATTTGTTCAGCCATTCCCCAGCAGAGCTTTGGTTTTTAAATATTTTCTCAGTATAATAATTAACAATAATTATGGGTAATTCCCTTTATGTTAACAGTTCCAGTTAACCTATTCCTGCTCCCATGCATTTCCTGTCTCCTTTTGGCACCTAAACAATAGGAGGATGCGAAGGGAAAATCAAGCTTGTCTAAGGAGATGTTCCAATAACAAAAAACAAAACATGTCAAACACTTGAGAACTATGGTACATTAATCTAACGGAGTGCTATCTCGCTTTTAAGTATGAAGAAATATGAAGATTTGAGAGAAGGAAAACTTTATGTGAAATGATGCAGAATGAAGAAAATAGAGCCAAGAGAACACTCACAAAGACCACAACAGTATAAATAAAAAGTAGCATGTAGCAATAAAATTTAGGTCATGTACAATGGACAATGTTGCTACCATACTATCAAAGTTAAAACTCTCATCCTTACTTTTTATTAACAATTTATTAACATTCCTAATAAATGAGATTGTCATGAAAAAATATGTGACGAGAGAAGAGGGCCCAGGATAGAATTTTGGGCAAACTCAATGGGCTAGAGATAGATCATGATTAACCAAAGGACATCGGGGAAGGGAAAGACAAGTAAAAAAAGAATCAGGAGAGATCAATGTCGTGGAAGCTAGAGGTAAATAATATCCAGATGATGGAGTATTTGACAATTTTAAAAGTAAGCAAGTAAGATAAGGATTAAAAAGGCCATCTGATTTGGCCATTGAGATCATTGGCAACCTTAGAAAGCAGTTTCGGTCAAGTATTTGCATTTTTTTGTCTGGTTCCCCTTCTTCCCACACTCCAATTTCCTTCATGATCAATGAAACATAATTACAGAACTAATTAGGGAGGGTTAGATCAGAATGAACCTACACACCATTCAACATCAGATAGTTTGATGACCTTAGTTCTCTGATGGCAAGCTGTCTAAGCATTATGAATCTTGAACTTTTATTTGATACTGCAGTAAAGATGTGACCATTTAATAGGAAAACACTTTTAGAATTTTAAAAGTCCTTTTCAGAGGGCAGCAGTAGGGGTGTGTGGCACATTTCCCCCTCACAGAGAGTTCATAAATCTATTCATTCAATAAATATTTGAGTATCTGCTACCAGCAAGGTACAGTGCTAGGCATGATGGGGATACAAAATTGTTTTGTCTCCCAGGGAGATGCAAATAGCAAGGCACTAACTTCACTCTAGTAGGAGAAAAAAAAATCAAAGATTGCTCCTAGAGAGGCTGAAGTACTTAAGAAGGCTGATGCAATTTTAACAGAAGCACAAACTGGAAAATTGGAATGCATGATTCGTGACAATTACAAGGAGCAAGGAAAAAGAGCAGCCCAGCCCACCTTGTCGCATCATTCATTCACTGCTTAAGCAAATAAAGATAAATCTGTAGTTGATGATGCTAAAATAGGATGAAATCTCCAGCTATTAAATAGGATTATCTTGGGAAAGATTTGGTCATATAACATGTTCTGGGTCTAAAGTATGGTTTCAACAATGGGGCTACAATTGTAAAAATGGAAAAAGACACATACAGAAAAATAAGTGTTCCTTTTTTAAAAAAAATCATCAAAAGATCCATTTTGTTTTGTGAATCAATTACAACATGTAAAGGCAAAAAATCATGGTGATTTAATGTTCAAAATAGAAAGAAATCATTGTTTCACATCCCCACCTCTTTTTGTTTGGCTCATACTTCTCCAGTAGAGACTTCTGTTCTGTTATGAAATGTGCCTCTCACCTAGATGCTGATGCATATCTTTGCTTTAAGGCATGCGCTTAAATAGAATTTCCCACAAAAACTGAATGAGGATAGCCTTGGCCCTTCTCAGGCATGCCCCGTTTCTCCCTCCCCTAATGCTACTTGAGGTTCAAGGACTGCTTTAAATCAGCATCCACTCAAAACCACAGCTTTCAGCCCCTCCCCTTATTTTTTTTCTTTTACCAATCCAATCAGAAGATGCCATAGTTTAAAGCAAAAAAGCATTTAACCAAACAAAGAAAATAAATGAAAAAAATTCCCCCCCATATACATAGGCGAGTATACTGTCCCATAGATTTATACACATAGAGAACATGTTGGAATACACAGAAAACATGTGAGAACAGAGAATCCATGTTTGTTTGGACACACACGAACCCATTTGGCCAGGGTGACACATTTGAAGAAGATTCACATTAGGGAACACCTGTAGCCTAGCAGCATGCAAAGCTATAGTAACTCATAATCTTAGGGCTGTGTTCCCACACAGAAAGAATGCTTTTCTCCTTCTGCTACTCGCTTTCCTGCACAGCCATCAATATCCTCTGGTCTGGTGATATCACTGGACACAGAACTGCTTTCTTTGTTGCAGTAAACTGTTTGGGGCCTCTGTTGGTCTATTTCTCTCCACAGGGCTGCCATCTTCTGCTTCTGCGCTAAATGTTAGGTACTACAAAGCCTTTTCCATATAGAAGTCCAAGTTCTTTTAGCTTAGAGTCCCAGCAGCTACCTCAGTTCTATGATTCAGATTCAAAGACAACAAACCTACTAGAGAAACCTTAAGGCACAAAGTCTGATGTTCTGTTTCAGTTGCCAGTTCTTGAATTCAGTCTATTCTGATGGTCATAGTTTGCTAGATGAGCATTTTGTGCCAGTGGAGAGGTATGAAATGCCCATGGTTCCCAAATGACTGCAGGACAGTGCTCTAGCTGTTGATGACCAGTCATATAAGCTCTCAGAACCAGGGTGTCCTCATCTACAAAATCAAGGGTTTGGACTATATTACTTTTAACTTCCTTTCCAGCTACTCTGATTCTGTGGTATGCCTCTCCTATGACCTATTATTGTATCCTTTTTATTTTGTACCATGCCTTTTTAAAATCAACTTGATACAGAATTATTCAAAAAAGTAACCGATAATTAAAAATTAGGTAATGGTCATCAGATTACATTGCTGCTGATTATAATAATTTAAAACAAAAATTTAACCAATCTAAATTAATTATCATAAAAAGGAGGCCCAAAAAGCCTAGATAAGATTAAATAAAGCACGTATTAAGCCCTTACTTTATGCCATTATTGTTTTTCAGTCATGCCCGGCTTGATTTCATTTAGGGTTTTCTTGGCAAGGATACTGAAGTGGTTTGTCATTTCCTTCACCAGCTCATTTTATAGACGAAGAACTGAGGCAGAGTTAAGTGACTTATCTGGGTTAACATAGCTAATAGAGTGTCTGAGATCAGATTTGTTAGTGCCAATCATTGTGCAAATTCTGGACAAATTCTGGAAATACAAATACAAGCAAAAGGAAAGATAATCCCTGCCCTCAAGGAGCTTACATTCTAATGGAGAAAGATAGCACACAAAGAAAGGCGAAAAGTGGGGCCTTTGAAAAGGAAGGTAGTTTAAGGGAAAGGACAGCTAGATGGCTCAGTGGATAGAAGGTTGAGCCTGAAGTCAGGAAGACCTGAGTTCAAATCTGGCCTCTTAGCTATGTGTGACCCTGGGCAAGTCATTTAATCTCTGTATGCCTTAATCCACTGGAGAAGAAAATGGCGAACCACTTCAGTATCTTTGCCCAAAAAACCATGGACAGTATGGTCCATGGGGTCAGGAAGAGTCTAAGGGCCTCACAAAGAGTCTGATGTGACTGAATGACTGAACAAGTTTAAGGGAGGCATTGGACACAGACAAAACAGATTCTCAAAGTGGGGACAAGGTAAAAGAAGAGCAGGATAAGTATAAGAGAATAGGATGGAGTGAAATATCCAGTTAGCAATCATAACTGAAATGTGAATGGGATGAACTCACCCATAAAACAGAAGATAACAGAATGAATTAGAAACCACAATCCGACAACATGTTGTTTATAAGAAACACAATTGAAACAGAAAGATCACATAGAGGTAAAATATGGGACTAGAACATAATCTATTATGCTACAGCCGAAGTAAGAAAGGCAGGAGTAGCGATCATGATCTCAGACAAAGCAAAATAAAAAACAGACTTAATTAAAAGATATAAACAAAGAAACTTAATTTTGCTTTTAAAAAAAGGCTGCTGTAGAGAATGAATTAATACTAAACATATATTCACCAAATGGCATAGCATCTAATTTCTTAAAGAAAAAATTAAATGAGTTCCAGGAGAGAAAGACAGTAAAATTATAATAATGGTGGACCTCAATTTCCCCCTCTCAGATCTAAATAAATCTAAATATAAACCAAAGAAAGATGTTATGGAGATGAATACAATTTTAGAAAAGTTAGATGTGATTGATCTCTGGAGAATATTTAATGTAATTAGAAGGGAGTATGCCTATTTCTCAAATGTGCATGGCACCTTCACAAAAAATAATGTATTAGGGCACAAAATTCTCACAAACACATGAACAGAATGTAAACATTAAATGCATAGTTTTCTGACCACAATGCAATAAAATTATAAATTATAATTATGTGATATATGAATAAATATAAATTATATATAAATAATATAAGTTATATATAATAATATATAATTACAAATACAAATAATATAAATAAAATGTATAAATTATAAATGATAATAAAAAATAAAATCATTAAAGAGTCTTTGAAAAATAGATGACAAATTAATTGGAAACTAAATAACTTATTCCTAAAAATGAGTAGGTGAAAGAACAAATCATAGAAATAATAATTTTATCAAAGATAATGACAACACTGAGACAACATACCAGGATTAAGCCAATGGAGTACTTAGAAGAAATTTTATATCTCAATAAAAGAGAGAAACAGCAGATCAATTAATTGGGCATACAACCAAAAAAATTAGAAAAGCAACAAATTAAAACCTACTAATTAAACACCAAAATAGAAATCCTGAAACTCAAAGGAGAGATTAACCAAGTAAAAAGTTAAAAAAAGAACAAAACACCAAAAAACCAAAACCAAAAACAAAAACCTTGAACTAATTAATAAAACTAGGAGCTAATTTTTTGGAAAAATACCCAACAAAACAGACAAATTACTGACTAATGTGATTTTAAAAAGATAGAGAAAACTAAATTACCAGTATCACAAATGAAAAAAGTGAATTCAAAACAAATGAAGATAAAATAAAAGCAATTATTAGGAACTATTTTGCTCAGGGGTAAGGCAAATATACTTATTATCACCATTACTATTCAATATTGTACTTGAAATGCTAGCTATAGCATTAGGAAAAGAACATGAAATTGAAGGAATGAGCATAAGTGATGAGGAAACAAAGCTATCACTCTTTGCACATGATATGATGGTTTACCTAGAAAACCCTAGAAAATCTACTAAAAAACTAATGAAATAATTAATAAGCAGTAAACTTGCAGGATATAAAATAAACCCACATGAACCATTAGCATTTATGTATATTCCCAACAAAACCCAGCAGGAAGAGATAGAAAAAGAAATTCCATTTAAAATAACTACCAACATGGCAAAGAATTGGAAATTAAGGGGATG
The DNA here is from genome assembly GCF_900497805.2 of Vombatus ursinus. NCBI lineage: Eukaryota > Metazoa > Chordata > Mammalia > Diprotodontia > Vombatidae > Vombatus > Vombatus ursinus. The sequence continues at coordinate 2,625,671 of NW_020954619.1, forward strand.
CCCATTGATTGGGGAATGGCAAAACAAGTTGTGGTAATATAAATGTAATGGGATACTATTGTGTTATAAGAAATGATGAGCAGAAAAACCTGGAAAGACTTATATGAACTGATAGAAAGTGAAATGAACAGAACCAGGAGAACATTGTACATGGTAACAGCAATATTGTGTGATGATCAACTATGATTGACTTAGCTCTTCTCAGCAATATCCAAGACAATTCCAAAAGACTCATGATGGAAAATGCTATCCACATCCAGAGAAAGAACTGATGAAGTATGAATGCAGATCAAACCAAATTATTTTCACTTTATTTTTTCCAGTTTTTTCCTTTTGTTATGTTTCTTCTTTCACAACATAATTAATATGGAAATATGTTTTACTTGATTGCACATACACAGCCTATATCAACTACTCACTGTCTTGGGGAGGAGAGAGAGGAAGAAGGGAGGGAGGAAGAAAATTTTGAACTCAACATTTTATTAAAAAAGAATATTATAAATTTTCTTTACATGTAATTGGAAAAAAAATACTATTTAAAAGAAAAAAAAAACTAACTACCAACAGTATAAAATACTTGGGAGTTTATCTGACAAGACACACATAGGAACTATATAAACACAATTATTTATAAAATACTCTTCACATAGAAAAAAGATAGATCTAAATAATTGAAGAAATTAATTGCTCATGCGTAGTCCATACCATATGATAAAAAATAACAATAATGTCTAAATTAATTTAATTATTCAGTGCCATACTGAATAAGTCAAATTGCCAAAGAAAAACTTTATAGAGCTAGGGAAAAAAAGTAACAAAATTCATTTGGAACAAAAGGTCAAAAATATCAGGAGAATCAATGGGGAAAAAAATTGGGAAGGAGGGGGGACTACCAGTACGAGATCTCAAAGTATATACACTACAAAACTGTAGTAATCAAAACAAGTTGGTATTAGATTAAAAACGGAGATAGTGATCAGTGGAACAGATTAGGTACACAACATACAGAAGCAAATGAACACAGTAACCTAGTGTTTGGTAAACCTGAGGATCCCAGCTATCGGGGAAAGACTTCACTATTTGACAAAAACTGGACAAAACTGTAATGCAGTCTGGCAGAAACGAGACATAGATCAACATCTCACATAATATGCCAAGATAAGCTCAAAATGGGTATATGATTCAGACATAAGGAGTGTTATCAAAAGGAAATTAATGGTGCATGGAAGAAATTACCTGTCAGATCTGTGGATGAGGGAAGACTTTATGATCAAACAATAGACTTTCATGGGAGCTAAAATAAAAAATTTTGATTACATAGAATTCAAAAATTTTTATATAAATAAAACCAATGTGGCTAAACCTAGAAGAAAAGCAGGAAAATGGGTGGGAAATCTTTACAGTAAGTTTCTCTGATAAAAGTCTTGATCCTAAAATATATGGGAAAGGAGATTAAGGGCCATTCCCCAATTAATAAATAGTCAAAGGATATGGCTAGGCAGTTTTCAGGGGGAGAAATAAAAACTATCAATATCCTAAATCACTCTAAATCACTAATAATCAGAGTAAATACAAATTAAAACAACTCTGAAGTACCATCAAATTGGAAGCACAAAATGTTTCAGCTCAACTAAGGAATGTAACCTGACCCTCAAGTTTAACACTTGCATAAGACCTTCTTCATTAGTGGAGAGAATAATTACCACAAGCTCCATTCCTGCATAAGGGGTAGAATTAGTGAGAGCTTGAGGGATGAATGATCTTTGTTTTGTTGCTTTGGGAGACAACACATGCAGTTCTAATTTATCTTCACAGAGAGGTCCTTGGAGGGAGAGAAAGACTCCAGGAAGAAGTCAACATGTAGAAGATCTAGCACCTTGAAGATGCCCTCTTCCTAGCTTGTCACATGACATTTCTGGGAATTTCACCTGGGGTGAGATTGAGGACTTCTTTTTAGCTGAGCTGAGATAGGTTGCTCCCTGTGGGAGAGGCTTATCTACTCTGTGTATTGTCTGATATATGCTCATCTGGATAACTTTTCTGATTTTGATTTGCTGTTAATTTGCACAAATTTATTTCCTTGTGATTCACTATGTGTGATGGTCTTTGTGTAACTGGCATTTGATAGGAAAGGAGTCAAGCTTTTGGATATATTTTGGGACATTCCTCAATTAAGAGAGAAAAATTAGGCAAGTAGGTTGAACTTAATAAATATTTTTCCCATAACGACAATATTTAGGGGAACACAATTCACCCTATTTGAAGAGGGTGGAGTGGCCAGCCTTGTGTCTCCAATCATCTACTTTCTGCCTGGCAGGAATCTAAGTCTCCCCTTGGAGAAAGATGGATAGAGAAGACTTTGGAAATATGTAGTCATGCCTCCCTAAGAACTACATCCAGAAAACCCATGTGGACATACATAATTTACATAGGAGACATATACCTTATGCTGGGAAGAAAATTGAAAGATTATGAGTAGTATTCTCTCATAAACCAGGGAGAAACAATGGAGGGTAAAACCATCTTAGAGAAATCTTGGCAAGAGATCTGATTAAATATTCCTGGGGACATTTAAAGATGGAAATGTAAGGAAGACAACAACCAAGAAAAATGGAAAAGATCTTTAAGATTACTCTAACAAATTATTTTAATCATGAAGGACAATGGAACCACTGCACTTGCACCTTAACATCATGGTTTTGGATATTCTTTTAGGAGAGGCTGAAATGGCACTAAAAAAAAACTACTTCATGTGTTGGAGTATCTTGTGTCATTGGAGATGAGCCAGCAACAATTACAAATGTGTACCTGCAGATATACCCTTTTTCTAGCAAACAGTCTCAATTTGTTTATGTTCACAAAGGAAAAGTGGCAGTTATCCTAAATAACAAATATATACTTATATACATTATGGAAAGGGTCAAGCAGCCATCAACCAGATAATATGAAATTAATTGCAGCAGTCATAGTTTAGTGGTCCCTATCAAACAATTACAGACTGACTTTGCATAGTTTTGCTGAGCTTAGATCTTTTTCTCTTTTTTAAAATAAATTTTTATGAATGTATTTTTATAATATCTTTGTTTCCCATTTTATTCCTTCCTTTCTCTCCCAGAGAGCCATTCCTTATAATAAAGAAAAAAAAAAACAGGAAAAAAAGTAGTTCAGCAAAACTAACCAACATGTAAAAAAAAAATCTGGTGATATATATATATATAATGTACAACTCAAAGTCCTCCACTTTTACAAAGAAATGTGGGGGAGTTGTCTTCTCATCTGTTTTCTTTAGAGTCAAGTTTGGTTATTATAATTTTGCAGAATTAAGTTTCAATTATTTTGTTGTTATTACAGTCATTCCATGTCCATTGTAGTAATTGTGTACGTTGTTTTCTTGATTCTGATCACTTAACTTTGCATCAGTTTATATGTCTTTCTAAGCTTTTCTATATTCATCATATTCATTATTTCTTATAGCATAGTAATATTACATCACATTTATTCTGGGCTGAGGTTAACATAGTCCACTGATCAGTCCACTAATCTAGGCTTAGCATTAAAATGCAATGAGGTACTTGTAGACCATAAAATGCGATAAAATTTGTTTTACTAATAAGAGATCAAAAGAATACAACTTCAAAGTTAAAGATATAAAAAAACTGCTCTCGTTACCCACATTCCCCACCCCCATACCTCTGTAGTCACCAGGTCAGGAACTCAGAAAGGCTTTCTACAGAGTTGAACCTTAAAAATAACATTTGATGCATCTCTCTCTCTCTCTCTCTCTCTCTCTCTCTCTCTCTCTCTCTCTCTCTCTCTCTCTCCCCCTCCTCATCATCATTCCAGGGGCTTAGTCATCTATCATCTATATTTTGTGAAAAGCCAAATGATCCCACCCCCTTGAAGGATCTGCCTAGTTCACCTGTCACTGGAGTCATAGTGTATCCTATGGATGCTGGACAGGGATACTCATAGAAATAGAGGAAGAATGAGAGGGAAATGGCAAAAAGGAGAAGAGGAAAAGAGGCTCCTGCCCCTAGGCTATAGGGGAGCAAAATAGGACCCTTACCTCAGCAATGCATAGGAACAACAATTAGTGGGAGAAAAAATTGACAGCCTGCAGGGACGCAGTAGTAGCTCACACAAAATTAACACAGTCCCTACCATGACATTCCTGTACCACAATTTGTTTATTCATTCCCCAATTGATGGGCATCTACTTCCACCCCCACCCCCACCCCCAGTTCTTTGCTACCATGAAAGGTGCTACAGTAAATATTTTGGTGTATTTTGGGCCTTTCTTTTCATTATAGACTTTCCTTGGGGTCAATCAGCTAACAATAGAATCTCTGGATCCGAGGGTAATGTCGTTGTAGTAACTTTGGGCTGAGTTACTTGTGATGGTACTTTGATCCTGGGTAGAGTGTGGTTCCAGAATTGTTAGTTCATTCAGTATGTTTCCTTGCTAAATGGTGTAATTGAGTGGCTTCATGGTGCTGCTCTTAAACACACAGGGGCACAGCTATTAAATGGCTTAAAATGCAGCCAAAAGGTGTTGTTGTGATTCAATGTGTAATATCTGTGTTCACCTCCAAGTAGTAGAATTCTTGTGTTGTTCCCTTCCCTGATCTGCACATGTGCAAGAGTCCCAACATTTCAGTAGGTTGCCATATCCTCACTAGCCACTAGAGGACACTAAAAACCTGAGATATTCTATTCAATGACGGCTGTCTGTTTTCCTGAATGCCGAGCAATGATTATGAAAATATTTTAAAAGTAGACAGCTCCAGTTTTCTTAATTCAGCCCCTCTTCCCTTTTGAATATTTATTTTTCTCAATTTCTCCTGCCCTTACAATCCCAAAGGATTCAGGGAATCATTAAAGGAACGTATAAGTTATTGACATTTAATTTGTAAAAAAAATAAAAAGTAAAAGTAAAACAAATATATTTTTATTCTCATGAGGCAATAAGCTATTGTAGTGGAAATAGACTTCTCTACTTCTGTTTTCCTTCTTTGCCCACCCATTCTTCTATGCTCAGGATGTATCGTGCATTCTCAAATTCCTGTGGCTCATGTTACTTACTTGAGTTGTTTAAATAGGGTAGAGAAGATTCTGGCAGCATTCTCCAAGGGGGTGGGGGATAGAGGGGAAATCAAAGACTCATGATTCGCCCAGTCTGATCTTCGCTGGTTGCTAGGCAGGATTTACCCCAGCTGTTCATGGTTCTCAACAAGTTCAGGGCAAGGGTAAGTCTTAAATCTTTTCTCCCTGATGTCATGCTTCACCCACCTCGTTTTACAATGTCCTCTGCCATAAGAGTGATTAATAACACCCCCAGGGATATCTTTTATACAGAAATATCCCAGAATCTACCTATCCCTTTTACCTCTCTAAATTACCTGAGTACTTGGGCCATCCAGATAAGAAGCCAAAGACAATGATGCAACAATTCCAACCTTCCCCCAATCCAAGGTAAAATCCATTTGAGCAGATTGTATATCCCTATGATATTCAGCTCAGTGGCTCAGTGGATAGAGTGCTAGGAATGGAGTCAAAAAGACTTGAATTCAAATCCAGCCTCAGACACTTACTAGCTATGTGACCCTAGTCAAGTCACTTAACCTCTGTTTGCCTTAATCCACTGGAGAAGGAAATGGCAAACCACTCCAGTGTCTTTGCCAAGAAAACCTCATGGTCAGTATGTAACATGGTCCATGGGGTCATGAAGAGTCAGATGTGACCGAACAAGAACCATGCTATTTAATGCTTCTATCAATGACCTTGATAAAGGTATAAGTAGTGTGCTTATCAAAATTGAAACTGTATTGTCACAAAACTGTGAGGGATATCTAACTGGATCCAAAAATGGTCTAAACAGACTAGATCTTTGAGCTAACTTTAAAAAGATAAAATTTAATTAAAAAGAAATATGAAGACTAATAAATGGGTTCAAAAAATCAATTTCATAAGTATAAAATGTGTCTAGACAATAATTATCCAAAAAACATCTGGAAGTTTCAATGGACTATAATCTAAGTAAGTCAGCACTGTGTTATAGCAGCTCCAAAAGCTAATGTAACCATAACCTTTATTAAAATAAAGAGGATATCTAGGACTAGAAATCACTAGAAAAGTGATAGTCCTACTATACCAGGGTCTGGTCAGATCACATCTGGAGTATTGGGTTCACTTCTGGGCACCAAATTTTCTGAAAGATATTGATAAGCTGTGAACCCAATACTCCAAATATATATATTTATTTCCAGAGGAAAGCAACCAAGACAAGTCAAGGCCTCAATATCACACAATGAGAATTGATTGAAGCAATTAATGCTGTTTAGTTTAGAGAAGAGAATACTTACGGGGGGAGGAAGGTGGATTGGAAGTTATCTTCAAGTATTTAAGGGCTGTCGTAGCTAAGGGATTAGATTTACTCTGGCAGTAGAAGGCAGAACTAGAAACAATGGTTACAGATTTCAGAGAGGCAGGTTTAGGCTCGGTGTAAGGGAAGACTTTTTAACAAATAGAGCTGTTCAAAAGCAGAATTTGCAGCTTCAATCAATCAACAAGCATTTAAGTCACTACAATGTACCAGGTATTGTGATAGGTTCTGGGGTTACACATACAAAATTATAAAACCATCCCTTCAATTAAGCACCTTACATTCTATCAGGGGAACAGTGTGTGTATAGACATACATATGTACGTAAAAACAGAATAAACATGAAATAAATACAATGTTAGTCTGGGAAGGAGGGAACTAGCAGTTCGGTGGATCAGGAAAGGCTTTGTGCAGAAGGTCATGCTTAAGCTTTATATTGAAGGAAGACAAGAATTCTATGATCATAGCTTTGGAGATACAAAGAATCTTAGAAGCCACCTAATCCAGTCTTCTCATTTTAAAAAACAGGAACCTAAGGCTCAGAGAGATAGTGCCAAAGGTGATGCAGTTAGTAAGTGTCAGAGGCAGGAATGAACCCCAGTCTTCTTGACTGTAAGTCCAGCACTCTATCCACTACACCACGCTGCCTTCCAAGAAAGCATTGAGGAGGGAGAGGTTTCCAGGGGTGGGGGAATGGCCAGTGGAAAGCCATGTGTCTGGGAGCTGGAGTGCCTTGTCTGAGTGGAACAGAGAAAAGGCCAGTTTAGCCAGACCTTAGATGGAAGAGCACATATTGAAAAGTAGAGTGGGACCAGGTTTTAAAGGGTTGAAAAGTCAAGCAAAGAATTCTAGAGGTAATAGGAACTACTGAAATTTATTGAGTAGCAGAGTGACATGGTCAGATCTATGCTTAAGTTGAATGACTTAAATACCTGTGTGGTGGAGGATGGAGTACAGAGAGTTGGAGATCAATTAAGAGGCTATTGCAATAGGTGATGAGGACAAGGACTAAAATAGTGGCTGTGTGAGTAGACAGAGTGGGTCAAATGTGAAAGCTGTTGTGGTGGTAAAACAGGAAGGTTTGTCAACTGATAGGTGTGCGAGATGCATGAGAGTGAGGAATCAAAGATAACTCTGGGCTTATGAACCTGGAAGACTGATATATGGTAGTACCTCCAACAGGAATAGGATAGTTTAGAAAACGAGTGAGTTTAGCAGGGAAGATAATGAGTTTTGTTTTGGATCTGTTAATTTCAGGTATCTTTGAGACATCCAGCATAAAATATCTGATAGACTGTGCTGGTAATGCTTCAGGAGGCAAGGGTTTATCCTTCACTAGAAGTTTTCAAGTAAAAGCTAGATGGCCATTTGTCTGGTATATTGTAGCAGAGATTCTGATTCTGGTTTGATTTTAATGAGATGGTATCTAAGGTCCCTTCCAATTCTGTGATTCTGGAATTCTGTGAATTTTTTTTTTTTTTTTTTTTTTGGTGAGGCAATTGGGTTAAGTGACTTGGCCAAAGTCACACAGCTAAGAAGTGTTATGTGTCTGAGGTCAGATTTGAACTCAGGTCCTCCTGACTCCAATGCTGGTGCTTTATCCACTGCACCACCTACTTGCCCCAATTCTGTGATTTCTTTCAAAGATGTCTTTAAAATGCACCTTCTCCACAAGGCTTCTTCAAGCAAACAAAAGAAAGGTATGATTTCCTTTCCTCATCCAATGGTCTCCACTTATCTCTTCACTAAGGTCTATACATGCTGTCCAAGTTTCTTTATGTAACTGAATCTTGATCTTGCTGCATTTTTAAAAATAGTCTTTCAGACTATTTTTCTTTTTAAAATGTCATTTGTCTTTCAAATTCTCTGAATCAGATGGTTGCCTCCTCAAGGACAGAAGGTGTGTGTTAGAGTTGAGAAAGTTGAGGTTAACTTAGGGGTGAGACAAGAGTGAATTAGTACTGGATGTGAGTTTCACCTCACATTCAGAAAATTGGCAAAGATGATACAAAATGGGAATAGTCAGTTTTGGGGGTAGGTTTGTGGAAAGATAGCATCACTGTTTTGCTTTTCATAGAACTTTAAATTGATCCAATTGTTCTGGAAATAAATTTGGAAATAGTCTAAGAAAATGAATAAATTACCATACCTTTTGACTTAAAGATCCTTTTGCTAGGTATATATCTCAATAAGGTAAATGATAAAAATGAAGGCCCTATATACACCAAATTTTTTATGGCAGCATTTTTTCAATTAAGAAGCGTTTATTTTCTCTTCCAATTTCCCTTGCCCATTAAAAAAATTTTTTTAAATCCTTTTACAAATCTACATACTTAGGCAAAACGGTTTCTACATTGGCCATGTAAAAATGCATGTCTCATTATGCATCTTGAGTTCATAATTTCTCTGTCAGGAGGTGAGTAGCATTCTACTATTTTTCAGTCTTTTGACTTTGTTTTAATATTTTTTGTTTTCTCATAGAGTCACTAACTTCTACTTAGCACATTCTAATTTTTAGGGGTTCTTTTGATTGGATAAGGTTTTGTACTTCTTATGCTAAACTGGTAAGTGTCTTTCCAATTCTTTCTTCCATATCTCTCATTTCCTTTTTAATTGTTTACTATTATACCCTAATTTCATTTACAAAATCATTTTTGCTCCTTAAAAATCTTGCTTTATATCTTTAGGGAATTTTTATTGAGGTTGGACCCAAACCATTGTTTTTCTTTGAGGGTTTGCTTGTACATGTTTTAGAGTTTTTTATTTTATTTTATTTTATTTTGCATCTTGAGCATCGTTGTCATCATAACTTCTTATGGTAGGATTTTTTTCTCATTCTTCTAGGCTTACATCCTGATTTCAGATTTTGTGTACTTGTGTCTTGCTCAGTACACAGCTTCAGACCTGCAACCACTCCTTACCATGAGTTGCTACATATAGGCTCAGTTCTTTTCAGCCTGTACTATATTTATTATCTCTCACTGTATGGTGACCACCAGACATTCCAGCTGATATCTCTTCCTCCTCCCTATGCAAGGTTTCAGGCTCTCTGTGCCAGATCTGGTCATCTTGCTCTGGTAAATAGCCAAGGGGAGGCCTTTGTTCAGTCTCTGCACTGGAATGTCCCATGTAGCCATTCTTGGCTAGTTCCTATCTCTATTGTCTTCAGACCTCTGTATTTCCATTATTTACTGTGATTCTTTCTTGGATTACCCAGTCAGGACTTAAAGCTGCTGTATTTTCCTCTCTCTCTCTCTCTCTCTCTCTCTCTCTCTCTCTCTCTCTCTCTCTCTCTCTCTCTCTCTCTCTCTTTCTCTCTCTCTCTCTCTCTCTTTAGGCAATTGGCAAGTGACTTGCCCAGAATCACACAGCTAGTGTCAAGTGTTTGGTCTGAGGCTGGATTTGAACTCATGTTCTCCTGACTTCAGGGTCGGTGCTCTATCCACTGCGCCACCTAGCTGCCCCTGGTGTGTTTTTTAGGTCTTTGTGGAGTAGTTGTGGGGGAGAGTTCAGTGATGCTACTTCCTTCTATTCTGCCATCTTGACTGGTCTCCAGAGCATTTTATATAGTTGCAAATAATTGGAAACAAATTTACCAGGTGCTTATTAATTGGCAAATAGAAAAACAAAGTGTGATACGTGAATGTGATAAACAAATACAATGGAATATTATTGTACTATAAGAAATGTGAATATAAGGAATACAGAGAAGCTTGAGATTTATATGAATTGACACAAAGTGAAGGAAGCAGGACCAAGAAAAACAATATATACAGTTACTAAAATGTTTTAATTCTAAAGAACTTCAACAAAAACTGAAACTTAATGCTGTGGGGTGGGGTTAGGAGAGGGTAAGGATTATGGGAAGATGGCAGCATGCTATAATGTAGAAGAGCAAGGAAGAAATTAAGCTTTCGGATTTATGGGGAGGGGAAGAGTTCAGGACCAAACAAGTGACTGAGAGGATCATTTGTGATAAAATGGAAATTTTTAATTATATGAAATTAAAAAGATTTTGCACAAATGTGATATAGTTAAATTAGAAAGGAAACAAATAATGAGGAAAAATCTTTATAGTAAATTTCTTTGATAAAAATCTTATGTCCAAGATATACTACAAACTGATTCAACTTTATGTGGCTTAGAACCACTCCCAATAGCTAAACAGTCAAAGGATTTGAACAGGTAATTTTCAAATGAAGAAATTTAAGTTCTCAACAACAGTATGAAAAGTGATATAAATCACTAATAATTAGAAAAATGCAACTCAATCAACTTTGAAGTCCTACTTCATACCCATCAAACTGGAAAAAGATGGCAGAGGAAAATGAGAAATGTTGGAGGGGCTGCAGGAAGACAAGAAAACTACAGCACTTTTGGTGGAATTGTGAATTGGCTCAGCCATTCTGGAAAGCAATTTGAAATAATGACTCCAAAGTTGCTGTATTGTGCACACTCTTTTTGACCCAGAAACATCATAACTAGGCTCATTCACTTAAAGAAATCAAAGAAAGAGGAAAAGAACATATGTGTACAAAAATATTTATAGCAGCCCTTTTCATGGTAGTTTTTCATTGGAAACTTGGGGTGTTGTCTTCTTATTTGAGAATGGCTAAACCAATTATAGTACATGAATGTTACAGAATGTTATAGTGCTGTAAAAATGAAAAAAAAAAGGACAGTTTCATAGGAAACTAAGAAGACCTCTATAAATGGTTGCAAAGTAGAGTAAAAAGAACTAGACAGAGGTGGGGAACCAGCCTCAAGGCCACATGTGGCCCTCTAGGTCCTCAAGTGTGGCCCTTTGACTGAATCCAAACTTCACAGAAAAAATCCCCTCAATAAAAAGATTTGTTCTATGAAACTTGGACTCAGTCAAAAGGCTGCACCCAAGGACCTAGATGGCCACTTGTGGCCTTGAGGCTGCAGGCTCCCCACCCCTGTTGGGAGAAACATTTATTGAATGACAACAATATATAGAGAAAAACAACCTTGAAAGATTTTAGAGCTCTTGTCAATGCAATGATAAATCATTCACCCAGAAACCTGAAGATAAAAATATGCCATGTACTTCCTGCCAAAGAGGTGATGAACTTAAAATGCATGTTTTCTGGCATGGTCAAAATGGGATTTATTTTGTTTGACTAACTGTATTTATGATGACAGTTTTATTTCTCATTTAATTTTTGTTATTTTTCAATCAGGGACAGAATAGGGGAAGGGATAGGTTATAGATCGATGTAAAAGAAATATTTTTTAAAAAGAAGCTGAATGATGTAAAATTATAATGATTAAGCTTGGTCTCAAGAAGAAATATGAGAATGCACAAGCTTCCCTTCTTTGTAGGGGTGGAGGACAATTGGTATCAAACACTATATATAATGCTGAATTTTATCATTGGTTAACTTTGATGAACTATTTTTTAAAATTCTCTATCATACAGGATGGCTTTCTAGGAGGGGGAATAGGAAGGCACATATTGTGAAGTTACTATGATGTTAAAATAAAGGTTGTCAATAACTTTAAAAAAGAAAAGTGAGTTAAAAGTAAGGCACAAGAGCAGATTCACTCTTTTGCCCAGCACGCAGCCATGGCCTTGTGATTGCTTGTATGTAGTATTCCTAGATATTGTGAATACTCCAGCAATCAAATTGAATACTTTTATTGACTCACTCCACTTCAGGAACTCAGCTAAGATCATGCAAAAAAGAATTTGTAATAGTGAAAATGTGGGTGAGAGAGAAAAATCTGGTTCATAAATATTTTCATGGTCTCAAGTAAAAAACTCAAACCTGTCATTGATTAATGTCAGAAGGTCAATATCATCATTGTTGAGAAAACTTGAAATTCTTTAAGAGACATTCAATCTAATATAATCCTCAAATCCTTATATAGTGAGGGGAGAAAAGAGACTCAAAGAATATATAGGAACAAAACAATTTCAGCTGTCTCCATAGTCTTTATTTACATTTATTGTTCACCTTTATTTACATTTATTGTTGCATTCAAAGACAATTTGGTCTGTATATTTTTCTGGACTACAATATTTACAAAACCAGCTGTTGCAACCTATATCTTTGCATTTTCTAAGGTTGAAAGTCATTCAGATTTTCTTTTCAGAAAATCAAGAGTTGTTTGTTTCTTTTTTTAATTCACAAAAGTCACTGGGCTATGTCATTAGTCCACCATTGGCAAAGCTATCTTCCAAGGCCAAACTCTAACCTATACCCTACAATTCAGCATCTTTTTAAAATAAGTACCACACTTCTCTGCTTTGACTTAAATTATGTTGTGAAATTAAAATGACTTTCTATGTTCAAAAGGCCTGAGCAGTTCTCTTGTATTATTTCTTACATGTTTTATTCAGGTTTTTTGACTTACCATGTCCTTCTGAGTGAGCTATTATCCTTAATTTGTCTCTATACATCCTATTTTCAGGATCAATATATTTTGCTTGTATGGATATCATGTTTTTTTCAACATTATTGCTTTTAGCTTCTCTTTTTCCAGATTGTCATTAAGTTCTATATATTTGAACTTCCAATTGGTTACTCTCTTTTGTTACTTTGGTGAGACTTGTTAACATAAATTCAAGTTTTTTTATTCTGTTATTTATTTTTACTGCACAGCCATAAATTTGATTTAACAATTCTTATTTCTCTCTTAAACCATTCAGGAACATTGTGCTGCAGTTTCATGCTTTATTGGGAATCCATAGCTTCCTCTGCCTTATCAGTCATTGATTCATTATCCTTCATCAGATAATATTTATTTATAGATGCCTGAACTCTTCTAGCTGATATAAATGCCATATCCTGTTCTGCTTTTAATATATTTCATTGTGGTTTATCTGCTTATTTTAAAGGTCTAACAGAGTTTTATTCCTGCTAAGATGTTTAACATTTCAGTCTCTCCCCACTTACTATTCCCTATTGTTCACTCTCTCACTCCTTCCCATTGGACTGTGGTTTCCCTGGGGCCTGTCTCAGTCTCCTTCCATGTTGGGTAATTCATGTTTTAGTATCCTTGGTCTCTGTCCCAAGATGGGGAACAGAGCTGGCCCCATCTGTTTTCTGGGCTCTTTTTGTCAGGCTTAGTGAAGTGTCACACAGCCACACATGTGTCCTGCCCTACTTCCTTCTGTTCTTCAGTCCTCTGAGTTCTCTGTTGTAGCACAGAGTAGACCAAGTTGATGTCCCAATCAGAGCAAGCTTCTGCCTTTTGGTTTTCCCTGACTCTGAGTGGAAGGTGTGATAGAGTTGTTTTCTGTTGTAAACATTTTGGTTAGATTGTGGTGTGGTGGGGGAAAGGGTCCTGAATTAGTGTATTATGGGTTAGGGAATAGCTTACTCTGCTATTAGTTTATTGGATTTTTATCTCATTAGGGTTCTTGGTCTTTTAGACTGTGGAGACAGCTGAAATTGTTTTGTTTCATATATATTTCCTACTTTTGGAGGTTTGAGAGATCATGAGGATTGGAGAAAATGTCTAGTCCTCCATTTGCTGCTTATGTGGCACAGAGGTCCTAAAATGACTTTCAAAATCTATTAGAGTGGAGATTTACCTCATTATACAGCACAGTCAATTAGTCAATAAACATTTATTAAATGCCTCCTATGTGTCAGGCACTGTGCTAAGTCCTGGGGATTCACATACTAAAAATAAAGAGAGTCTCTCTCTCCAAGGAGCTTACAATCCATTGGTAGAAGACAACATACAAAAAGAAGCAGAAAAGGGGGAGGGGAAAGGAAGGTAACTAGCATGGGGCCATAAATGGAAAAGGTCCAAAGGAGTTCAACTAGGTAGGAAATGAAGAGATGGCTGCCCTGGGTGCCTTCCTTAACTGTATGTTTTAGGAAGAGGTCTCCACTCTGCCCTCCAATCAGAAGGGCCCCAGGGGCAGAGGGTACTGATGAGGCATGAGTATCAGAGCTGCTATGACCTTTCAGGAAAAAGAGGTTCCTAGGAGCATGATGCAAAAGACCAAAAGAATGCAGCCAGATGGGAAATGTACTTTTTCCATAGTCAAGTGACTACTAGCTATATTAAAAGTTCAGGATGTTTTTCTTCCTAGAAATGAAATTAAAGAGGTTTGAAAATGCCTCTCCATTTTCTGGTGTATCAGAAAAATGAAGTATTTCTTTAAAAAAATATAGTTGGACATTACATAAGCATATAATCCCTGCTACCAGGAAAGCTGAGGCTGCTGATAGCTTGAGCTTGAAAGTTTGGCGCTGCAGTGGATTAGCATACTACGCCTGGAGTTAGGAAGACCTGAGTTCAAATCCAGCCTCAAAGTCAACCACTTACTATCTGTGTGACCTTGAACAAATCACTTAACCTCTATTTAATTAATTTCCTCAACTGTAAAATAGGATAGTAATAGTACCTACATCTCAGGCTTATTGCGAAGATCAAATGAGATATTTATAAAGTACTTAGCACAGTGCCTGGCACATAGTAGACACTATATAATTATTAGTCATTAGTTATTATTATTAAAATTCTGAGCTATGGTAGGACCAAAGCTAATCATTTGTTCGCACTAAATCTGGCACTAGTAATGGTGAGTAGCCAGGAGCAAAGGGTCACCAAGCTGCCTAACGACAAGTAAACCAGTGCAGTTTGGAAATGGAGCAAATAAAAGCTTTTGTTCCAATCAGCCATGGGATCAGACTTGTGAGATAAGGTGACCCAGGATAAAAAATTTTTTTTTTAAATAGAAAAGCTCCAAGGTGAAAACAGATAAAAAGGATCTGAAGACACAGAGAATACTAACCAATGTTTGAGGCTGGAGTGTAGAAGAATGTGACACATAGAAAAAGGAAAGAAGAATTATAAAGTCAATCAATAAGCATTTATTAAGTACTTACTATACACCAGGCACCATATTGAACACTGAGGTTACAAGGAAAAGCAAAAAAAAAAGAATTTGTCCTAAAGAAGCTCACATTCTAATGGGGGAGACAACATGTGACTAATCAGGTACAGTAAAGTGTATACAAGGTAGTACATGAGCTGGGCTTGGAGTCAGGAAGACTCATCTTTCTGAGTTCAAACACTTACTAGCTGTATGACCCTGGGCAAGTCTTTAACTCTGCCTGAGTTTCCTAATCTGTAAAATGAGCTAGAGGAGGAAATGGCAAACCACTCCAGGATCTTTGCCAAGAAAACCCCAAATGGGGTCACAAAGAGTTGGACACAACTGAAAAATGACTAAACAACACCACACAAAATTCATAAAGATGAATTCTAATCTTCCATAAATGGAAGATTAGAGTAGAAAGTAACCTTAAAGGGTAAGGCTATAACAGCTGAGGGAAACTAGAAAAGGTCTCCTACATTTAAGCTGACTCTAGAAGGAATCCTGGGATTCCAAGAGGTGGAGATGAGCAGAGAGAGCATTTGAGGCACCAGAGTTGAAAGAAAGACACAGAGTTGGGAGATGAAGTGTCACATGGAAGGAATAGTAAATAGACGAATATGACTGGACTGTAGTGTTTGGAAAGAAGCAACATGTGAGAAAACTTACAAAGAGAATATAGTAGGAAAGGATGACCCAAGTTGTTAAGAACTTTAAACGTAAAAAAGAAGGTATTTATATTTGATTTTGAAGGTGATAGGAAGCCACCGGATTTTATTCAGCCCATATCATCCTGACACTTGTGCTCCCCTGAAGAGACTGACAAAAATGTGTTTAGGAACTGAGCGGATGGGAAGGGAATGATAAGGAGTTTCAGCAATATCACAAGGCTGGGCTTGAGCTCAGGAATACTCTGCCTTGTGCTAGTGAACACTTAGAACTAAGAAATAAATAGGAGGTTCAGCCTGATGATGAGGAAGCTAAGCCATGTGAGTGGGAAGTAAATACTTGCACTCCAAAAAATGACAATGTGGCTACTATCAGGAGAGAGACCATCCAATAAGGGTTAGATGAAGAAGAGACAAGTGGTGGTGACTGATTTCTCCCTGTTAAGGGGTACAGAGGCACCTATTTGTAGACCTGACAATAATTATCTCCCTGAGTCTTCTTTCCTCCAGGTTAAACATCCCTAGTTCCTCCAGTCAATCTTTGTGAGGCATTATCTTAAGGCCCTTCTCTATCCTTTTCTGGACACTCTCTACCTTATCAGTGTCTTTCCTTATTTGTGTTACTCAGAACTGTGAACAGGGCAGAGTACAATAAGATTATGACTTGCCTTTTTCTCAACACTATGACTCTCTTTAGTTTTTCCCCCCTCTGCCACAGCACAGTGATGGCCTTTATGGAGCTTCAATCCACTGAAACCCCAAAATCATTTTCATATAAACTTGATCTAGCTATATGTCAACCACTTTCTACTTATGAAGTTGATTGTTTGAAGAAAGACTTTGAAGTTATTCCAATTCAATTTTAATTTTACACTGTTCTTCTCTCTTGAATCTCGAGCTCCCTTATCATATTACTGATTAGACCCAGCCAAGTCTCAGCCTTGGATCACTCCCACCATTCTCCACCTTCATTCCCATACACAAGCTATTAAATGAAAATGGAGAAAATCACACAATTGTTCTGATTTGGTCCACTACAAATTTATGTTATACAGTCCTTAACTGGACCGTCACTGTTGCTAAGCAATTCTACTATACCTCTCTTATCAACTCACTATCCCACTTTCCACAATGGCTCTTCCAAACTTTTTCATCCTTCCTCAAACTTTCTATGGCTCCTCCTCCCTCTACTCTCTCAGCAAAGAACCTTGCCTCATGTTTTACAGAAAAAAAATTGAGGCCATTGGCCCTGAGCTTCATCTTCTCCCCTCTTCCTCATTCCTTTCACTCAGATGCCTTATGCCACTATCTCCTCCTTCTCCCCTTCTCACATAATAAAATGGCCTCAATCCTTACCAAGCTTAACCTCTAGACCTGTGCAAGTGATTCCATTCCATCCTGTCTCCTCCAACAGATAGCCCCCTCTGTCATTCCCACCTATCACTTATTTCCAATCTCTCCCTCTCTACTGTCTCATTCCCTACCTTTACTTAATCTTCATTCTCCTCAACCACTCTGCAACCTTTGACACAGTTGATCACTGTTTCCTCCTTGATACTCTCTTCTCTCTAGTTTTTGGAACAACACTCCTTCCTAGTTTTCTTCCTACCTGACTACTCCTTTTCTGTCTCCTTTGTTGGATTCTCCTCCAGATCACACCCTCTAAACATAGGTGTCTCTCAGGGTTATGTCCTGGGCCTTCTTTTCTTCTCCCCCTACAGTACTTCACTTGGTGATCTCATCATCTCCCACAGATTTAATGAACATTTCTATGATGATGATTCTCAAATCTACCTATCCTGCCCCAAATTCTCTGCTGACTTCCAATATCACATCTTCAGTTGCCTTTTAGGACATTTCAAACCAGATGTCAAGTAGACATCTTAAACTCAATATATCTAAAACTGAACTTAGCCCCCTCCTATTTTTCCTATCACCATGGAGGACAACACCTTTCTCTCAGTCCCTTCAGTTCACAATCTAGGAATGACTCTCAACTTCTCACTATCTTTTATACACACCCTACCCCTTCCACATCCAATCTTTTGCCAAGGCTTATCAATTTCACCTTTGCAACATCTCTTGCATATCCCCCCTTCTCTTCTCTGACACTGCCACCATTGTAGGGCAAGCTCTAATCACCTCATGCCTGGATTATCGTAATACCCTTGTGTATCTCAATGAAACTATGAATTATGCCATTAAGGGTTATCCAAAATGGACAGGTCATAGTGGAGAGTTCTGAAAAAAAGGTGATGCACTGGAGAAAGAAATGGCAAATCATTCCAAAGAAAACTTCAAGGACAGTATCAAAATGATAAAAGATATGACACTGGAAGATGAGCTCCTCAGGTCAGAAGGTGTCCAACATGCTACTGGGGAAGGGTGGAGGGCAACTGCAAGTAGCTCCAGTACTAATGAAGTGACTGGGCTAAAGCCAAAAGGAAGCTCAGCTGTGGATATAGCTGAAGATGAAAGGAAAGCTAGATGCTGTAAAGACCACTATTGCATAAGAACCTGGAATGTAGGATTTATGAATCAAGGTAAATCAGATGTGGTCAAACAGGAGATCAAAAGATTAAATATCAACATCTTGAGTATCAGTGAACTTAAATGGATGGGAATGGGTGAATTTAATTTAGGCGGTCATTACATATACTATGACTGTGGTCAAGGATCCCTTAGAAGAAATGGAGTAGCCTTCATTGTCAATTAAAGGGTAAGAAAAGCAGTACTGGGATGTAATCTCAAAAGTGGTAGAATGATATCTGTTCCACTCCAAGTCAAGCCATTGAACAACACAGTAATACAAATCTATGCTCTAACCACTGATGCTGAAAAGGCCCAGGTTGATTAGTTCTATGAAGACCTGCAACATCTTCTACAAATACCACCAAAAGAAGAGTTCACATTCATCATAGGGGATTGGAATGATAAAATGGGAAATCAAAAGATAATTGGAATAATCAGCAAATTTGGCCTTGGAGTATAAAATGAAGCAGGGCAGAGCCTAACAGGGTTTTGTCAGGATAGCTTGCTGGTCATAGCAAACACTTCTTTCAACAACCAAAAAGGTGACTCTACACATGGACATCACAAGATGGTCAATATTGAAACCAGATTGATTATATATTTTTCAGCCAAAAAATGGAGAAGCTCTATATAGTCAGTTAAAACAAGACCTGGAGCTGACTATGGCTTAGATCATGAGCTTCTTATTGTAAAACTCAGACTTAAATTGAAGAAAAGAGGGAAAACCATTAGACCATATAGGTGTGACCTAAATAACATCCCTTATGAATGTGAAGTGGAAGCGATGAATAGATTTAAGGGATTCGATCTGGTAGATAGAGTGCCTGATGAACTATGAACACACATTTGCAATATTTTACAGGGAAGCAACAACAACAGCAACAAAACAACAACAAAACATTCCAAAAAAAAAAAAAGGAAGCAAAATGGCTGCCTGATGAGGCCTTACAAGTAGCTGAGAAAAGAAGGAAAATGAAAGGGAAAGGAACAAGGTAAAGATATACCTAACTGAATGCAGAATACCAGACAATAGCAAGAAGAGATAAGAAGGTTTTCTTAAATGAGCAATGCAAAGAAATAGAAGAAAATAACACAATGGGAAAGACAAAATATCTCATTAAGAAAATTAGAGATATCAAGGGAACATTTCATGCAAAAATGAGTATGATAAAAGACAAAAATGGTAGGAACTTAATAAAAGTAGAAGAGATTAAGAAGAAGTGATGAGAGTATACTGAAGAACAATACAAGAAAGATCTTAACATCACTCATAAGCATGATGGTGTGGTTACTGATCCAGAGCCATACATCCTGGAGAGTGAAGTCAAATCAGTCTTAGGGAGCATTGCTAACAATAAGGCTACTCTATTGGAGATGATGGAATTCCAGTTGAGCTATATAAAATTCTAAAAGATGATGCTGTTAAAGTGTGGCAGTCAATGTGCCAGCAAATTTGGAAAACTCAACAGTGGTCAATGGATTGGAAAAGATCAATTTACATCCCAGTCCTAAAGAAGGGCAATGCCAAAGAATGTTAAAATTACTAAACAATTGCTCTAATTTCATATGCCAGCAAGGTTATACTTAAGATTCCGCATTCAAGGTTTGAGCAATATGTGAATTAAGAATTACCAGAAGAGCAGGCTGGTTTTCAAAGAGGCAGAGGAACTAGAGACCAAATTGCCAACATTAGCTGGATTATGGAGAAATCAAGGCAATTCCAGAAAACAACATCTATTTCTGCTTCATTGACTACACTAAAGCCTTTGACTACTATGTAGATCACAACAAAATGTAAGTCCTCAAAGAGATGTTAGTATCAGATCATCTTATTTGTCTCTTGAGGAACCTATATGTGGGTCAAGAAGCAACAGTTAGAATTGAACATGGAACAACTGATTAGTTTAAGCTTGGGAAAGGAGTAAGGCAAGGTTGTGTATTGTCACCTTATTTATTTAACTTATGTGTAGAGTACATCTTATGAAATACCAGGCTGGATGAATCAAAAGCCAGAATAAGGTTTGCCAGAAGAAATATCCACAGTCTCAGATATGCAGATGATACCTCTCTGATGGCAGAAAGTGAAGAATTAAGAAGCTTCTTGATGAAAGTAAAAGAGGAGAGTGCAAAAGCTGGCTTGAAGCTTAATGTCAAAAAAAAAAAACCCAAGATCTCAACAACTGGTCTTTTCACTTCCTGGCAAATAGAGGGAGAAGAAATGGAAGCAGTGTCAGATTTTATATTTTTTGGGTTCAAAGATCACTGTAGGCACCAAATGCAGCCACGAAATTAAAAGACACTTGCTTCTGGGGAGGAAAGCTATGCAAAATCTGGATAGCATACTAAAAAGCAGAGACATCGCCTTGCCAACAAAGGTCTGTATAGTCAAAGCTATGGTTTTTTTCAGTAGCAATGTATGACTGTGAGAGTTGGACTATAAGGAAACCTGAACACCATAGAATTGACACTTTTGAATTGTGTTTTTGGAGAAGACTTTTGAGAGTCCCTTGGACAGCAAGGAAATCAAATCAATCAATAATATTCATTGGAAAGCCAAATGCTAAATATGAAGCTTAAATATTTTGGCCATGTAATGAAAAGATGGGACTCATTGGAAAAGACCCTGAAGTTGGGAAAGATTGAAAACAAAAGAAATTGATGGCAGAGGATGAGATGGATAGATAGTGTTACAGAAACAATGAAAGTGTTTGGAAAGACTTTGGGAGATAGGGGAGGATAAAAGGGCCTAATGTGCTATGGTCATGGAGTCACAAAGAGTAGGACATGAGTCAACTGCCTCAAGTCTCTCTCTATACCAATCTGTCCTCCTTTCAGTCAATAATGTGATTTTCTTAAAGTACAGACTTGATCATGTCACTTCCTTACTCACTAAACTGCACAGGCCCCCTATTGCTTCTAGCATCAAACACAAAATGCTCTCTTTGGCATTCAAAGTCTTTCATAATCTAGCTTTCTTCTACATTTCTAATCTTCTTACGCCTTACTTCCCAACACTCTTCAATCTAGTGACAATGGCCTTTTGGCTGTTCATGAACAAGACACTATCTCTTGGCTTGGAACATTTTCCCTGGCTGTACCCCATGCCTAGAATGCTCTTACTCCTTCTCTGACTGCTTACCTTTCTGGCTTCCTTTAAGTCCCAACTAAAATCTCATGTTTTACTGGAAGCATTCCCTAATCCCTCTTTATTCTAGTACCTTCCGTTCATTGATTATCTTCTATTTATCCTGCATATATACCTTGCTTTGTATATATTTGTTTGCATGTTTCCCCCCTTTATATTGTAAACAACTTAAGGGCAGGGCCTATCTTTTGCCTGTTTTTGTTTCCTCAGCTTTTAGCGCTGATACATAGTGTCACTTATTAAGTGGTTGTTGATTGATTTGGTCAGAAGTTCTAGCCTGTCAAACTCTTTCTGAATCCTGACTCTCATCCAACACATTAGCTTTCCATCTCAGTTCCATTTCAGCTGCAAAATTTAATTTTTAAAACACAACTTCTACCTTTATCCAAGCCATTGATTTTAAAAAAAAAAAGATAAATACTACAGGACCAAGGAGAGATCCTGGTGCTTTCTACTATATCCTTCTCTTCAAATTTGACACCACACCATTAACAACTACCTTTTTGGGCCCAGACAGTCAACCAGTTTGGTATATACATAACTCTAATAATCTATTTCACATCTCTCCATATGGATCCCACAGATTGATAAGAGACTTTGCCAAACAGTTTGTTGAAATTTAGACAGTCTATTGCAATAGCATTTCTCTTATCTACTCGTTGGGTATCCCTATCCAAAAAAGAAATTAGTTTAGTCTGTCATTTATGATGATCATCACTTTCTTTTGTACATATTCATTAACCATCCCTGCAGTAATACCAGATGCCAGCCAACTTACATTCATGAGGCAGGCAGTCCAGCCTAGCTGAAGCAGCAAAGCACCCTGAGGGACAGAGAGGAGGCAACATGTACCAAGCAAGTTGAATCACTCCTACCAACACACACCACCACCACCTATTCTACTATCTCCTCTCAGACCCTGATGGAGACAGCTCAGGACCCTGAATCCAAAAGTCTTGAGACCAGCAATGATTTTAGCACAGGGCTCTTAACCATCACCAATGGAGATGTAGCTTTGCAACTGCTCCTGCTGGTGCCATAGCCATAGACAGTAACTGAAGACCCAGCAAAGAATGTTCTTGCTGCCAAAGTCCTTGGTACTGTTAAAATAGTTCAACATCAGAAACTGACATGATTGTATCAGCAGAAATGACATTAAGTAAGATATATTAATAACTGTTTTGCTGCTACACAAAAGGTGTCTCAGCTTTCCTTGGTGTTTCCCTACCCACCATCACCTGAACCTTAGTTTTGATATATACTTTTCCAGCTGTGAAGGATGCTATAGAGCAGTGGTATCAAACTCAAATAGAAATGAGGCCATTAAAGAATTCATAAGGATCACTGTGGGCCACCTATTGACTTAGAAAACCACATATTAATATTATTTATGTTTTATTGTATTTTTATTTCTTTTGTTAAATATTTTTCAATTACTGGTTTTACCACTTGAAAGCATATTTGATACCTTTGCTATAGAACACATTCCTTTATTGAATGAAGGGTTGAATTATTTGACCTCTAAGATTCTTTTGAATTTTCTAATTCAATGCCTCCATGAAGTAGATGCAAGAAGGAACAATTATCCTGATGGTAGAGGAATTTGATAGTACTTCAGAGCAGTGGTTTCCAAAGTGGGATAGACACAAAATAATCCATCATGAGAAAAAAAAAGAACCATTTCTATTTATTTTTTATTTATTTACATTTAATATACAGAATGACATTAGCAACCTTACTCAGTCTGTATGTCAATATAGTATTCTAGGCATTCTGGAGGAATAGGAAGAATTAAACAATGGGAGAGGTTAACAGTAGTACACCCATTAGTTCATTTGCTTTCAATGACATATTTCAGTTTACACAAGTCAAAGTAAGTTGATTTAGGGACTATAATGTCTAGTTTTAACTATATTCAATTTCACAAAATAGACAAGTGACTTTAAAAAATTGCAAAGTTGAAGATCATACTAATTATCTGAGCCCAATTAAAAAAGAAAATGACAGAGTTGACCCTCTCTCACTCCTACTATGAGCTCTTCATGAACCACATTATGAAGTAAAAATGATAATAATTTAGTCAGATGTTGACCAATGAAATTGACCAAAGAAGTTGACCAAAAATTGAAATAATCATGAGGATTATTTGAAATATGGATTTATATCTACTATCATTAATCATGAAACAGCCTAGGTGTAGAGTGTATGCTGAGATATTAGCTAATGATACCATAAAGGAAATGTCCTTTTCATGTGTGAACATTTTATTTCCTGAAAGGAGCAGAACAGGAACATTTGTGTGAGAAACAAAGGAAAAACTAACTTGAGGAGAAATATAGACAGTTCTAAGAGGACCTGAGAGAAAAGTAGCCTTTCAGATAAAATTGTTTGGGAAGAGTCATATACAGTTTTGAGAGACCTGAGTGAAAGCAGTCCCTCAGAGGCAAAAGTACTGACTGCTGGAAAAGATGGCTCTAATGCATTGTTTACCCAAAGCTAATTAACATGTGGCTATTTTTAGGACTTGGAAGCTTATTACTGAGGAAACTCTCAATTTAAAAACGGTTTGGGGACTATGGAAAAAATTTGTATATTGATTATTTGTGTCATCTGACAGAATTGTGGATTTGAGGTCCCTGAACTTAAGTTAGAGATGGGTTACTGCACAAGAGGAGGTCTTGATTTGAGGCAGGAAAGACAGAGCAAGAAACCAGGAAGGTGGAAGGTAGAAGCCAATGAGAGAAACTGCTCATAGAAGTTGAGTGATCAGAATTCAGGAAACAGAAGCAAACCCCAGCTCAGGTTGGCCGAATAGAGAGAGGCTCTGCAGGTGATGGGGGAAGCTGATCTGAAGAGGAGAACTCTGATGTTCAGAGCTGATGAGAGAAAGTAGAAACCTCTGCTATTTGAAAAATTGCAATGAGAAAGGCTATGTTACTCTTCAGCACCACATATGGCTTCAGGAAGGAGAAACTCCTTAGGTGCCTGCCCTGTGTTGTCCTTTACTGCCCCTTATGGCTTGAGAGAGAAACCACCTGGAAGGCTAGGGAGCTGACCCTAATAACTTCACAGATCCCAGGCTTAAAGGACCCTTTTCACTAAAAAAAAGTGAAAGGATACCTCAGTGCCCAGCCCAAGAAGTAGACCTGAGAAGTGGCAGCAGACCGAGACTAGCACAGAAGCAGCCTCATCTAGTAGGAGAGCAAATCATTTATTCAGTACAAAAACAACAACGATACTTCACTAGGCATTGGAGATACAAGTGCATGGAATGAAACAACCCCTACTTGTATGGAGCTTACATTCTACTGGGGGAGACAAGTGCATATATAAGTATATAGTACAAATGTGAAGTGGATCAAAACAAATGTAGTGGGGGAAACAAGCAAAAGAGCATCTAGTTTTTAGAACATGTACAATATCAACATGGAGCCTTGTTGAGTATCCTTCCAGAAATTCTTGTTGGAGAGATCTTTTCCTTTCTCATTTCAGAACATGGGTAGGTGTCTGAGTATTTCCCGTTGGTTTACTACATGGTGATAAAAAGCCTTTCAATTGACTAAGATAGAATTGAGGGCACATACAAAAGGCTTCAACAAATAAATTCTTTCTCTTTCTTGATAGCTTTCACATAAAGAAGAAGAAATGCTATAGGTCTTCAAGTAAGACGAGAGGTATTGGCAACAGCCAAGGCCCGCTACATGTTGCTGGCAGTTTGATGCCACGAATGCATGATGCTGCTGTTCATTTTGTTTATATTTATTCTTTCTTAAGATAGATGAATAAATATCAGATTTGGAACAGACTAGATTATGTCCTTGTGAGCTTTGAAAGGTCAGGAAAGCCATCAAAGATAGCCTCCACAATCAGAGCTGGTAGCAGCAGTAGCAGTCTGATGAAGAGCCAACCTTGAAGAGTGACCTGCTTGAGCCAGATCAGCAAGCAAATTGACCTGGCATTCAGGAGACTGTGTCAACAAGCAAGAGAGCAACTTGTCCACTGGCCATGCCACACCCAGAAGTAAATTTGGTAGGGGTAATGTTTTGTAGCAACCACTTTAAATTTGAACCCATTGTTCTCAGGAACTAAGGTGTATAGGGGGAGAAGGTGCTCCCCATTTGAGATGTAGCTGCACTCTGATCCATGTAACACTTTCTCACTAAATATGATGTTAATGGGCTATTTGATTTTGGGGATATGTTAACTGGTCAAATGATATTAAAGAACATAGAACAGATGGGAAGGATCATGAACAATAGTCCTAGAAGACCCCACAACCTCTTAACGTTACCTTAGAGACCTGAGGTGAGAAGTAGTACCCCATTCTGGGGATTTGACCTGCTAGTCTGAGAGTGAGTGGGAAAAGTGAATCCAGAGTCTACATGCTACACAAATAATGACATAGTTTTGGAAGGTGGTCTCTAGCAGTTGGGAATATTGGGCAAGGCCTCATACGGAAGATGGTGCTTAAGCTGCCTCTTAAAGGAAGAGATGTACTCTCTGAGGCAGAGGTAAGAAGGAGTGCATTCCAGCCATGAGGACTTACAAAAGACTTTCATATTTAATAATTAAGAGATCATCGGTAACTTGGATAGAATACTTACAGTTGAGTAGTGAGGTAAGGAGCCACTTCTGATGGAGAATAATGGGGACCAGGGAAAGCTTTATGGAAGAAATGGCATTTGAGCTGAGCTTTGAAAAATGCATAAGATTTTGATAGGCAGATATTGGGAAAAGAGTATTTCCAGTGGACAATACGCCCTGAATAATGGTGTAGATGTTGGAAAGCACAGGACATATTAAAGGAATGCATAAAGCCTAATCTGACTGGAGTTTAGGGAAGGTTCTGTGAGACAAGGGTAGAAGTCTGTATCAGTGGATAGAGGGCCAATCTTGGACCTGGCCTGCTGTTGACACATACTAATTGTATAACCATGAGCAAGTGACTTAACTTCTTAGGGTTCCAGGTAACTCTCAAAGACCATAAGCTGCAGAGCAGTTACTCATCTGCATTAATCAAGGACATTTCTGCACTCAGAGTTCCCTATACCAGAAGTGTCAAAACACATGGCCTGCAGCTTAAAATATAATTGGGAAATATTTAATAAAGCAAATAAAAATACAATAAGACATAGGTGCTATGACATTTTAAAACTAAGTCAGTATGCAGCCCACAGGGATTCTTATGTACAGATTAGTGGCCCCCATTTCTATTTGAGTTTGACACCAGTGCCCCACATCGGTGAAATTTCAAGTCCAGAATTCCCCTGCTCTCTGTTGGTGAAAAGTTACACTTTTTTTGTTACTTTTAAAATTCATTTTAAACTTAAATACAAAACAAGAAAAGAAAAAAAAAGAACATTGCCATGTACACAGTAGAACATAAGAGAGGATTCAATATAAAATAATAAATTTCCATTTGAAGAAAATCTATATAATAAATACTACTCGTTGTTTTCAAAGCTACCCAGATTTTGTTTGCTTCCTTGTATATTTTCTTTTGTTCTCTGCTGTGTACTTTTTACTTTATTTTTTTCCCCTCCCTTAAGAAGTCTACAATTAAACACAGATATATATATATGCATATACATAGACACTTGTAAACATACAGATATATACACATATACACTCATACATATGTAAGACTGTACTATGCATATTTCCAGGTGGAAAGTTAAACTGAAGGAAGATTGTGAAGGGCCTTGAATGTTAGACAGGATTTGTGCTTAATTTGGTAAACAATGAAGAGTAATTGAAAGTTTTTGAGTAGTCAGTAAGTCAGTCAGTCAACAAGCATTTATCACAGCTGTATTTTAGGAAGTCTTGTGCAGAATGGACTGGAAATGGGAGAGAATTCAAGTAAAAAGACCAGGAGGTTAGGAGGCTGGTGGAATAGTCCATGTAATAGGTAATGAGACTCTGATGGGGGTTGTGGTAGTCTGAATGGAAGGGAAGATGTAATATTTCAAAAGTTGATTTTATTAAAAAAATTCTTATGGCATACATGGGAGCCATATCAATGCACAGAAGCATATCCAGTTAAGAGGGGAGACATTGAGAGTAAGCTATTAGCAGTGGATTAATGGAACATCAGTAGATTGCTACTGGAGAGAAACCTTATAAATGTAGTGAATGTGGGAAAGAGCCTTCAGTCAATATCCAAAGCTTACCATTTAACAGAAGATCTATGAATCTCTAGAGAGAAAGCTTACAAATGTAAGCCACACTAAGTGCTGACTTGGTAGACAAAGTACCTGACTGATTTCCTGTTGCCCATATTTCACCTTGTATTGCCATGGACAAACCCCCTTGTTTTAAATTTCTGAGAAGTCTCTGAATCTGAGGCTCACCATTTAAAGATTCTCTCTCTATTTGTTGGGCAAAGGTATTTCGACCCAGGGCCTGTTGCTTTCAGAGGTTCCCCCCATGTGCTTCAGAGTCACCTTAAAACATTGTTTCCAGTGTTTGTGCCAAGATTGCTCTCTGGTGCTTAGCTCTACCCTCTATATCTGCCACCAGCTGCTCCTTGGTAACTATATGCCAAAAGTCTCCTTAATGTCACTCAGTCTTGAATGACTGGTTTGCTTTCAGTAAGGGTCACTAGGGCTTACATAAATTCTCTTTAGGTAATGAGATCTTATTAACCAAAACTTTTACTATAGGCAACTAAAAATTATATTTCTCCATGCTTGCTACCATGACCTATTACAAAGTCTAATTTTCTCATGGTCTCATGAAAAAAGACAAAGTATTACATGTTAATGCACATAGCTGGACAAATATTGCTCTTGTACTGTGAACTAGGTCCAGAATTGAACAGGAAAGTGTGCTGGATTGCCTTCAGGAAATTGAACAGTGCTTTTAATGATCCCAAACTTCTCCCAGAACAATGTTCTCTCATCATGGCATATTTTTGTAAGTCAAGGAATATCACAGTCTTCTAAGAATTAAAATTGACAGTCACTCCAAAAAGGCAGTGGATGTTATGGATATGTATGGGTTGAAGCACATTACCAACCAAGAATTAAACAATGGTGTAAAGGATGTCATTAGAGAGAAAGGGAAGGAAATAAGTATTTATTAAGCACCTACTATGTGCCAGGTACCATGCTAAGTGCTTTACAAATATGGTCTTATTTGATCTTCACAGTAATCCTGTGAAGTAGGTGCCATTATGATCTCCATTTTATAATTGAGGAAACAGAGGCAAAGAAGAAATGTGTCTTTGGCAGAATGCCACATACATCAGTGTGACTTGCCCAGGGTCACACATCTAGTAAATGTCTGAGGCTGGATTTGAACTCAGGTCTCCCTCACTCTAGGCTCAGTGTTCTATCCACTGTGCCACCTAACTTAACTGTGAGAGCCATCACAAACATGTATGACCAGAAAAGAATATGAGCTCATATGCTCCCCATTGCTGTCTACACAATTTTAAGAGAACTAGGATAAGACCCTTCATTTTCTTCCCTCTGCTATCCCCCTTCACACACACCAGTACATTAAGTGGATCTCTTTGAAGGACTTATAGGAGGACATGGACAAGAGTCACAAAAGATGAGAAGACATGAATGGGTTGCAATCTGAGTCTTTGGAGAGATTACTCATATTAGTGATATACAAAGTGCCTTAAAGTATAGAAAATGTGGAAAGAACCCAGAATCTGGAGCTAGAGAAATTAGACTGGAATCTCAGCTGTCCTTGTGACCTGGGCAAGTCCTGTAACTTCTCTAGGCTTCAGTTTTCTCTACATAAAATAAAGGATGGAGCTAAATGATCTCTATGATGCTTTGTAACTCCAAATCCCATGACCCTACCCAGCTGCAGACAAAATAAGTGTGAAAGAGGCTGCTTTTTGTCATACTGCAGGAAGGCATTAAAGCATTTTTGGAAAGAGCAGTGGTGACAAATACAATGGGTCAACAGGTGGGTACCATTGGAGCATTTGAGTTCAAGCCCAGCTCTGTCATTTACAAATGCATGGCCTATTATGGGCCTCAGTTTCCAAATACACAACATGAGATGGCTAGACTAAACAGCTCCTGGTGTTCCTTACAACCCTATGAGTATGGTCATCAGCGTAGAAAAAGTAATGCAGAACGTCTCATTTCAACTGCTCAGTAGCTGTGTGGAAATTCCTATGGTGCAAGATTACAATTTCTAAGTTATTGTCTAAATACTTCTAGGCTATTATAGCCATTACAGCCTTCCCAGGTCTGTATGTATTGCCAAAGGCTGGGAACACATGCAGGACTTGACCCAGAATGGAAAAAGCACACCAGGACACTACCTGGACCAGGTTGAGCTCAGGTCAAAACCCTGTTGCCATGTGATCCTTGGTTTTGAATCCCCATTTAGGCCTCAAGTGCCCTGAAGAGGATGGGTTCCTCAGCTCTAATATTAATCTAGTATTATTCTAGATTAACAGTCTAGATAGTATAATATTAATCTAATAATAATCTAATATTAATCTAGACTTATGTGGAATAAGCTCAAACCTAGGCCTTCACATCTCTAGCAGTGGGCAGGATCCTGGGGCCAGGGGAAGCCACCTAGAGCAGTTCTGACTGATCAGGATTATCTATAGATTGCCAACTTCTCTGTCTCTGGAAATCCTTCAACAAAACCTATGTAAGCAAACCAACTATGATTATGGTCTATTGTATCTGATGATGGAAATCTGTTGTATCCAACAGCTCAGACCAAAGCACAAGGGCCCCTATTGCAGTGAATACTACAAAAACAATTTAGTAAACTATCAGTGATTGAACCATATGGTTCAGTGATATCTGCGTCCTCTTTTCTATAGCACTTTTCATTGGTTGAGTAGCATCCAACCCTTAATTTGTTAAGGCTGGAGAGATGGCAATCCTACTGTCCATCAGCATCATCTGTTACCATCTTTGAGCTGCCACTTTGACAGTTGGGAAAGAGAAGGATAAAGTTGACTGGCAGAATGTTTTACATCTAATGAGTTTGTGCACAATAATAGTATAATAAATAATGCTCTAGAGGAACTCAGTTATCACTTGCATTCCTAAAGTGAGATATTGCCTTAGCAGAAGCTCACAGAGCCATCTGTCATCAAATATTAGTCTTTGTGTCAATGGTTATACTGGATGGAGGAAATGGAAAACAACTAAGCATGAAGACAATGCCACTGCATCATTTAAAGAGATTTAAAAGGGAACTCACCTTGAGGAGCCAGAGATTTCAAGATGATTTTGAAATATTTATGTATATATATATGTATATATACATATATACATATACATACATACATATACACACACATATACATATACACACATACATATATACATATACATAGGCACACATAGATATATACACATACATATATACATATACACATATACATACATACATATACATATACATATACATATACATATACATATACATATATATATATATATATAAACTCCACCAAAAGATAGGCTGCAAATCTTGGCTGCTGAATGCTAATGAGTTTCCCCAGATGAGTTCAGTCTCTGCCATTCACTGGAAATTCTTGAGCAATATAATCCTTATCTGTTGTGGTTTTTGGCTGGAATTATTGGTAGCCTCTTTAATGTGTTTTTGCCCAGTTTGATACATCAAAATCTGATTTCCACAGAGGCACTCTGCTGATGACAAAAATACTAGCTGCAAGAATATTAAAAGTAGACAAAGGATCGAGAACAGTATAAAAATGGTTAGGATTTATAGTTTCTCTTGCTTCATTTTCACTGAGAAAAAGGCCAGAACTCATACAGGCTGTATTGTATGATGAAGATGAAGTGCCCTAGGCTTGGAGTCCAAAGATGGACTAAGCCTCATGCATGCTACTTTCTATTATGTGATGTTGGTTAAGTATCTTAATTTCTCTGAGACTCGGTTAACTCTTCTGTAAAAAGAAAGATAATGGCATTTAACACTACCAACATCATAGAGTAGCTTTGAGGAAAGAGCTTCGTAAAACTTTAAAAGCTGCATAAATCAACACTGTTATAATAATAGTAATGCATCAATAGGGCATGGAAGTATCAAAGTCAACAGAGTTCATCCTCATCTGTAAAACAGAGATAGTAATAATACCTACCTCCTGGGGTTAAAGTGAGGATCAAATGAGACAATGTTTGTAAAGTGCTTTCTTCATGAGATCAGTAACTTCATTGAAGGACTGAAGTTAATAATAATATGTCCCTGGTGGTATGCTCTTATTAGCTATTAACTATTAGTCATCAGAGGATCAAATGAGATATTTGTAAAGCACTTAGCACAGTGCCTGGCACATTTTAGGTTCCAGCTATTATTATTAGTTATAATAACAATAGATTGTATTCACTGTAATATTTGAATGTCCTATTGGCAAAGTAGCATTGTGCAATCTAAAGAACTCTCTACCACTGGGGAATGTAGATTTGGATTTCCATTCAGTTCATTATTTCCTGTATGATCTTGGGCAAGTCACCTATCCCTTTCAAGGGCCTCAGTTTCCTCACCTAAAGTTAAGGGGTTTAGGCTAGGTGATCTCTAAGGATCTTTCCAAGTCCTAAATGTAGAACAGTTCAAAACCTAGGAAGCCCATGGTCAAGTACTGTATAAAGGCAGGATTGCAGCCCAGATAGATAGAGGACAATGACCTTTTCTGCTTCCTTTAGCTTTCTTTCTGGCTTAAATTCTTTTGCCTCCCAAGCTGGAGAGGAAAAAAAAAAATTAGTAATTTCTATCTCTAAGTCAGATAGTTGTCTGGGTTAAAGGACTATAATTCAGTCCCAGATACAGACACAAGCTAACATAAAAGACTGAGCCTGAGAACACTTTGCTGGCTCCCTTGCCCCTCCCTCTCCATCAGCCTTAGCTGAGTATAATGACTCTTAGCTTCTGCTATGAGAAAGAGTCGTCAACTTGCCCCAATCACACACTCAACAGAGGCACACTTAGCAATAACAATGTGCCTAATGAAGCAATGCCCAACATAGAAATTGCCTCCCAGTGATCAGGAAAATAGCAGATTGTTACTTGACAGAGACTATAAACCACATGAGATCAGTAGGGAGCAGGCCTTGAGGAAAGCAGTACAATATTATCATCAGAAGACATTGGTGGATCTCTATTACCAGAAATATGAATGACTTTTCTGTGTGTGTTCTGGCTACACATGTTCCCTACATCTGTGTTCCTCCACACATGATACCTTTCTATATGTATCAACTTTTCTCACTGATAGTGTATGAAAGTCACACTTGACTTGTGGGCAAGTCTGCCTGATGTTTACTGGGGAAATATTATACTACTACTTTTCTTGCTATGCCATTTCATTATGCTTTAAACTAATTATGTCCTCTGGCTGACTAGTAAAAGAAAATACATTGGTGGTACTATGGTTATGAGCTAAGGTATTTGAGTAGAGGAGGAGTAGCTTTTCTGAGTGTCCCACAGGTGTATAGTGGATGTTCTAGGTGCTCCATTGATAACAACATAATAATAATGAAACATAATAGAGAAATTTGGGGCTTTGGGATTACATCGGATGAATCTACTATCCATTCAACTACAGGCAAAGTTGTCTACTTAACTATAAGGTGTCAGAAGAGGACACAGAAAGACAATGCAAGTTAATATCGTTAATTAATCACAGTGCCTAGCACATTTTAGGTTCCAGCTATTATTATTAGCTATAATAACAGGCCATATTCACTGTAATATTTGAATGTCCTATTGGAAAAGTAGCATTTTGCAATCTAAAGAAAAGCAATTAATCTGAAATGAACCACCAAAGCATAGTCAAAGCATTTACCACCTGGCTGTGCACCTGGAGTTCATCATTGTCTCAGGAACTCATCTTCCTGCAAGATGACATAGGCTCTGAAACTCACATCTCTTCAGTACTCCCTTGCCCCTTGGACTCCTCTCTCCTCTTGATTGGAGAGCTCCTCTCAGATCTTCTATTTAAGGAGGGGGCCCAAGGCAGACAAATTATCATTTCCCACCTGGATGCAGGACTTCATCATGCTCCCATATTCAGTTCCTTTGCCCCTTCCCTTCCTAAATTCTTTTTACGTGTTGTCTCTGCCATTAGACTGTGAACTCTTGAGGAGAGGGACTTGTCTTTTGCGTTTCTTTGTACCCCTAGTGCTTAGCATAGTGCCTGCCACATAGTACAAGCTTAATAAATGTTTATTAACTGGTTGACTGAAATCACAGAAGCACCAAGGACAATCAGCTTTGTAGACCATTGTCTGTTTTCACAGTAGAGCCAGTTCTCAGTTGGGCTAATTCTCAGAGCCTATTCAGTTTTTCACAACAGGTAGGGGACCTTAAATAGAGCTTTAGCTGTGAAAAGGGGGTTTCCTTTTAGCAACTCTCTTCCTTGTGCTGATATGTAATGTGGATAAGGGAATAAGATCCTGGGAAACTGAAATTGACACTTAAGATCTGTCATAACATAAAATTAAGAGTTGAATTTCCCATTAAGAATAAACACCTCCTTGTTTCCACATTTATTCACTTTTACATTGAATAGCACCTAAATATGGTTTAGGATTGCCTTTTCATAGAAAATTCAACTTAGAAGCATTTTTTCATATTTGCTATGCAAGGTACTTTGCTAAGTTCCAAAAATATAAAAACAAAATAGTCCCTGTCATCAAGCAGCTTTCATTCTACTGGGGGGATATAACATGATTCACTTATGTTAATACAAAGTATTTTCAGGAAGAGTGGGGAGAACACTCATAATTAGGAGGAGCAGGAAAGACCTCTACTAGGAAGCAGCATTTAAACTGACACTTTAAGAGGTTGAGGTGAGGAGGGAGTGCATCCCAGGTATGGAGGACAGGCTATACAGGAAAGGCCCCAAGGTGTGGTTGTGAGGGGAGTGAGTGAATAATATCAAGAATTTGTGGTGAGAATTTTATTCAAGAGTGGGATGACTGTGGAAGCTAAGGGAGTGAGACTAACCCCAAGCTCAGTTATCATAGGACCCTAGAGGGTGGGTGATTATCAAGTGGTTATTCCCTATTTTATAGGTAACAGATTCTCAGTTCTTGCTCCCTTTCTTCCCATGATTAACATCCACTGATGTGAGAATCCCCTTCCCTCAGATAATCTTGAATTCCTGTCTCTTATCATCAGTTGCATCTTGCCAGGCCTAAGCTTGCCAAACATCTGGCTTCTCCACTCCTATTTATATTGCTAGACAAAGTCATCTGATCATGCTGACTGGGTTTAACAATGAAAGGATGATGTTGATGCTGATGATAAGTGAGCTCATCAGTTTCCATGGAATCCATTATCATGTCTATGTAAGTGACTCCCAAATCTAAATATCTAGCCACTATCTCTTGAGTTTAGGTCTGTTACCACTAACTACTGAACATTTCCAGATGTGAGGCTATAAAGGCCTGCACCAGGATGGTGGCAGTATGAAAGGAGGGAAAGGGGCATATTTGAGAGATGTTAACAAAGGTAAAATTGACAGGCATTGGTAACAGATAGGACATGAAGGGGTGAGAGATAGTGAGGAATTCACATGACACTTAGGTTGTGAGCTTGGGGGACTGAGAGGGTGATGCTGCCCTTGACAGAGAAGTTTGGGGGTAGGGGAATGAGTTAAGTTTTGTATCTGTTGAGTTTAACAGGAACAGGACATCTAGTTTGAAAAGTCTAATAGGCAGTTAGAGAAGTGAGACTGGAGGTCAGCAGAGAAGTTGGGACAGGATAAATACATTGGGAACCATCATCATAGAGATAATTCAATCTATGGGAGCTGATGAGATTATCAAGTGAAATTGCATATAGAAAGAAGAACCAGGACTGAATTGTGGGGGATACCTATTGCTGGAAGGCAGGACCTGGATGAAAATTCAGTAAAGGAGATTGAGGAGGAGCAGTTAGATAGGTAGGAGGAGATCCAGGAGAGAATAGTGTCCCAAAAAATTAGAGAGAAGAGTCTCAAGGAGAAGAGGTGATCATTAGATGGTAAGCTCCTTGAGGTCAGGGACTGTCTTTTGCCTCTTTTTGTATCCCCAGGGCTTAGCACAGTGCCTGGCACAAAGCAGGAACTTAATGTTTACTGACTGACTGATTGCCCAATACTTGTTGCAAGTCAACAAGGTCAAGAAGGATGAGGATAGAGAAAAGGCCATTAGATTTCTCAATTAAGAGATCATTGATACCTTAGGAAAGAGTAGTTTCCATTGAATGATGTTTGGAAGCCAGACTATAGAGAGTTAAAAAGAGAGTGAGAAAAGAGGAATTCCAGGCACCTATTGTAGATGGTCTTCTCAAGTTGAACACAAAAGGCAGAAGAGATGTGGATTTTTAGCAGAGATGGATAGATTCATGAGGGTTTTTGAGGATAGAGGAGACATGGGCATGCTTGTAGGTAATAGAGAAACAGTCAGTAGACAAAAAAGATTGAAAATATGTGAGAATGGGGATGATTGAGGGGGTAATCTGCTGGAGGAGATGGGACTGAATGTTCATGTCCTTTGACCACATCCATTGGGAAATAGTTCTTGGTCATATATTTGTGTTAATTCCCTCTATATCTTAGATATCAGACCCTTATGATTATCAGTTATTTGATTCAAAAATGTTTTCCCTTCTTATCTATAGCTTCATTGATTTTGTGTAAAAGTTTTTAAATTTCACAACGATCATGATCTATTCTATCTTTTGTTATTGCCTCTATCCTTTACTTGATCAACAATTCTTTACCTAGTTATGGCTGTTAAAGGCACACGCTCTGGTTCTTTTCTAATTTTTTTTTTAATGGTGTGAGCTGTTATATTCAGGTCTTGTATACATTCTGAGCTTATTGTGACAGTATGTGGTTAAGATTTGGGTTTAATCCCACTTTATGTCAAATAGCTTTTAAGTTTTCCCAGTAATTCTCATCAAATAAATTCTCCTAGCAGTTTACAATCTCATGTTTATTCAACACTGACTGGGTTCCTGAGTTTGATTGTTTCTGATTCTTCCTTATCTTGTCTGTTCAACTGATCTACTTTTTTTATTTCTAATGAGGACCAAATAGTTTAGGTGATTACTGCTTTGTAAAATAATTTAAGGCCTGAAAGTGCTATTTCCTCTTCATCTCTTTTTTTTTTCATTATCTCCCTTGATATTCTAAACCTTTTGTTCCTCCAAAAGGATTGTGTCTAGCTTTAAAATGTATCTGGAGGCAACTAGGTAGCTCAGTGGATAGATTGCTGGGCCTGGAGTTAGGAAGACCTAAGATCAAATCTTTCCTCAGACACTCACTAACTGTGTATCCCCTTGGCAAGTCACTTAACTGCTGTTTGCCTTAATCTGGAGAAGGATATGGTAAACCTTTCCAGTATCTTTGTTAAGAAAACCCCACAAACAGAAAGGTCCATAGGGTCACAAAGAGTTAGACAAGACTGAACAACAACAAAAGTATCTCCTTGGTATTTTAATAACTCAATCTTTCTATCTCTCTGTGTCTGTCCATCTCTACACACATATGTACACACATATAATTTAGGTAATATTTCTATTACATATGTACATTTGTGAAATATTTTTAATATATTGACATGGCTCAGCTATGAGCAATGAATATCCTTATCAAGTCATTATTTCTTTAGATTGTCTGGTAACTGTTATCTTTATATTTTCACTGTGCTTTGGCAGATTGACTCCCTAGTATTTTATGAGTAGCATGCCTTCTAGGGCATTCCCTCAACTTACATTCATATTCATTGGTAGAGTTCTCAGAGAGGAGCTTGGAATTCATGGGATACTCTGTGGTTACTCACTCTTGAACCTGCTGGTGTGTTTTCCATTAATAGTCAGCCTGTAGACACAATTAGCTCTTAGGATGGGCATTTGCCAAGAGCGCAAAGTAAAAACAGTAACTACAAAATATTACTTCCTCACCGCCCCCCTCCCCACCCCATCCCATAAACTTAGGGCACACCCTTCCTCTAATACAGTATATATGGGAAGAGTGGGTACCAAATTAAAATATAGCGAGGCATTTAAGTAGGGAACCTGTGGCCAAGGCAACTAACGACTCCTGGCATTATTTGACCTTGAAATGCTGTCTTTCATTGGGCAGGCCTCTCTGCAGCCACACTATTGATGGCCTGAGGTTAGCTCTCTTGCATTCATTTTGGATCCCTTCACTCCTACCAGAGACTTGACCCTGGAAATTGCTTCCAGTGAATGATGACCTGTATCCTTGTCTGCCTGGAATGTGGAACGATCCTTCCTCTGTGTCTTGAACTCTCCTTGAACTGACTTTCTAGTTACTGCAGGGGAAATCTCATTCTGTGTGAGTAGCTTTGCTGCTAGATTCCAGAGATGATGGGTGTGGGTGTGGAAAAAACAGGAAGAAATCCTTTCAGGGATCTTTTTCATAGATGTGAGAGGATGGCTGTATGTTGACACCTCATCACACATGACTATATCAACTGAATTAGGTGGGGAAGTAAACTCTCCCTTCCTTTATAGACTCCCCCAAGTTAAACATTTGTTGTTCAAAGAAAATCAACCTGGGTGACTTTTTGGCAAAGTCATAGCATCATAGATCTGGAGCTGGAGGGGACCTCAGATGCGGTCTAATCCAATTTCTTCATTTGATGGATGAGGAAATTGAGGCCCAGGGAAGTTGTGACATGTCCAGTGTCATATGGATTGTACACCTCAGAGGCAGGATTTGAACCCAAGTCCCCTGACTCCAGAGCTATTGCTCTTTCTTTTGTACCATACCACCTCCTCATGGTACAGTTCACAAACAATCTGAAAATTAACATTGTTTGAGGATACAGGTCTACCACAGCTGGTGGGCCTGGGGATCACACTCACTTCTTAATTCATGGTTCCACAATTTTAATAGTTTTGCATACTTTTCTTGTTTGGTATTAATTATCTTGGTGCTTACAAAGCACCAACCCAAAGACAATAAAGAAAAAATAAAAGAAAGTTGAGTTTTTCTCTTCATAGAGGAGGCTTGGTTGTAGCAAAACTCAAGAACATGTAGGACTCTCCCCACAGGGATTATGAAGATCAACTAGAAATTATGCTTCACCTTCAGGTGAGAAGTCAAATTCCTTTGTGTTGGTGGCTATTTAACAACAGAGATCAACTGGGGTGGGGTGCGGGAAGGAGGGAGATCTGGGAATTTTGGTGATCATATTACCTTTTCCCTAAATGTGTTTTTGTAATTATTTTGATTGGGATTTTTTTTCTTCCTTAATTTTGCCACTGTTCATATAGAAATGCTGACTATTTCCGTCAGTTTAGTTGGTATGGTGCTACTTTATTGAAGACATTGTCTCGATTAGTTTTCTTGCTGCTTCACTGAGGTTTTTTAAATGAATCATGTCATCAGTAAATAGGTATCCTTAGAAGTCTGCAAAGCCTTTGTCCCTTCTGGTCTCTGATCTTCCTGACCCTAATGTTAATACAAAACCAGGACTGGAGCAGTTCTCTTTACCATTTGTCCAATTCTCAACTGTGATTTTTCAACTCTCTCAAATTTGAAGATTATTATCTTTGTGACACTGGGCATGTCACTTAAACTCGCTGAGCATGAACAAGTTCCCATATTTATAAAATGGAAATAATCATAGCAAACCTGCTCGAGAGGCTGTCGTGAAGATCAAATGAAACACTGCATGTGGAAGTGTTTTTAAAACTATAAGGTGCCAAATCAACATATGGAATCGTAATCACAACATATCTGCACCTTCTTCAGTATTGTCTTATAATATATAGTATTATTGTTGGTTTCTATCCATGAATGAAAGTATTTTATGTATTTAGATTTGAATAGTCCTTATAAAAAACCATACTGAAGATTTTTTGTTTTGTGAATTCTGTCTCAAAAGATGATGGTATCCGTGTCTTCATTTTCCCTTGGCAGAGTAGGCTAAAAATACAGAACTTGATTTCCACCCACATCTCCTCTGTCCCCAACTATCCATGCTTATGAGAAAAGGTTGGGGTATCTAGAATAGCACTGATGGCTAAAATTGTCCCTTTCTCACTGCCATTTCTGCTGCTGAAGGATCTCTTTCTATTGAGGCTGACTACCATACATTGAAGGGCAGTGAAGAAATTAGAGTCTTCAGTGTTTCTGATCATTGGATTATCACAAATGATTAAATCATTGTTAGTGAGGGAGTTCCATAAAAAATGAGCTTTATAATGACAGTGGTGTTTAAAAAATCTTCATTTGTAACTACTTATTACTATCAGAACTTGATCCCCCTCCCTCCCCCCAATAAACAAGACACTTCATCTCTTGGCACTGGGAATCTTCTCTGGCTGTCCTCTTTTGTCTCAAATGCTCTCCCTCATCCACTCTGCTCACTGACTTCCATGGCTTCCTTTAAGTCCCAACTAAAATCTCATCTTTTACAGGAAGATTTTTCTAACTCCACTTAATTTTAGTGCCTTCCTTCCATTAATTATTTCCTATTTATCCTACAGCTTGCTTTATATATACTTGTTTGAGCATTGTCTCTACCATTAGATGGTAAGATCCTTCAAGTCTTTTGCCTCTTCTTGTATTTCCAGTGCTTAGCGCAGTGCCTGGCACAGAGTAGGAGCTTGATAAATATTTTTGATTAATTATTAATTGATTTAATGAAATAAAAAAAAACAGAGCAAGAAGAAACCTGGAAAGGTCACACAGTAGATCCATCAGATTCTATACAAGACTACACTTAAGTCATCTCTAAGAAGGTCTTACAGAGCTAAGTTTGCAGAAA
Source organism: Vombatus ursinus (assembly GCF_900497805.2). Lineage (NCBI taxonomy): Eukaryota > Metazoa > Chordata > Mammalia > Diprotodontia > Vombatidae > Vombatus > Vombatus ursinus. The sequence continues at coordinate 2,666,013 of NW_020954619.1, forward strand.
TGGACAATAGGATATTCTGATCTTTCAAAATCCTTTCCCCTTTCCCCTTTCTCCCTCCCACTTCTCAGTGGAAATATTTTCCAAATAGAGATTTAAATAGAGAACTTAAGAAATGAACCTATATTTATTCCCTCAATCCTAAGATACTGATTATTTAAAAACCTATGTAATTCCATGTTTTCACACCTGAAGAGATATGCTGATTCTGAACATCAAATGTTTAAAAAGAGTTTCAGCCATGCACAAAGCATATTACAATTTGAAACTTGATATTTTTATTTAAAATCTTTTCAGTTCTAAGAAGGTGATGTTTGTTAGTCGTAGAAGTCATCAAAATCATCAATAGAGGTGTTGTGGTTTCTAGGACGTAAAGCAGCTTCAATTTCAGAGTTGCTATCATCAGATTCTCCCCAAAAAGCTATGACAGAAAAACAGACAACTACTTAATACTTCATCTTAGTCTAGAGAATAGATGATTATCAAACATATTATAGCACAGCAGGGACAAACAACAATAATTCAGGCTGCAGTGTTTTTAGACTCTTTACCATTTATTTCCAGAAATCTCACTGAACTCTACACTGGTGAAATTCAGTAGGGCAAAAGATTTTAGGTTTTTTGTTTTGTTTTACAGTAGTGAAGATGGATGATCCTATATTTTTTGTATATTTATCTGTCTATATTATTTTTCCCCATTAGAATGTAAGCCACTTGCGGGTAGGCCTGTTTTTCACTTTGTTGTTGCATGGATAACATCTTTCACAGTGTCTGGCCAAAAGGTATTGGTCAGGTATTTAATAAAAATATTTGTTGAATTGAATTTAAGCTAACATGGCTTTGTAGACTCTCTTTGGTAGGAATTAAGGGTCACATGTCCTCTTGAGCTGCGTGAAAATGAAAGCAATCTAGGAGTATTCACCTTTTAAACTCTAAAATACAGAAACTCTCCCTCGGGGACACTATTCGCCCCTCATTCACTACTCATTTCTTCCATTCTTCTCTGCTTTTTGATGAACTTAGTACTAATCATGTTAATGGAATGGAAGGCGGGCAAGTTTTCTCAGGAGAAAGGTTATTCTAAGCTTTGTTTAGCATCATGCTATTTCTAAACTCTTTCCTAAACTTTTACTAACTTAATTCCAGGCTATATTTGCTTATTTAAATGACATTAGATCACACATCTTCTAAGGCATATTCCTATTTGTTGGTCTATGGCAGATTTTTACCCATCTGCAAAACTTTTGTTACTTATTTCTCAAAGTTCAGAAATAAAAACGAACAAACAAACAAAAAAACCCCTCAAACCTCCTTTCCACTATATTTGGCTCCTTCCTCTTTCTTTTCCCAATGGCTTGGTTCCCAACCTCTGAGCCTTAAGATCTACCTTCCTGAGGCTGTATGTGAAATCTTTACTTGAAAATTTACCTAATTTTAATAGTCTGCAGTATAGTTTAGATTGGAAAACACTCTAAGAAGGTGGATGTATTTAAACCATGTGAACTTTTACATCCAGAATTCTGAAACCTACAGAATTTAGGATGCTTATACCACAAAAGATTTATTTGTCTTAAACAAAGTCATAAACACTTTAACTAGAAATTTGGTTTATATTTGTTTAACTTACATATAGTTTATTTATACATGTATATTACAACAGATGTAATAGTTTTTAGTGAGTGTTATTGGTTGCAAAGACAAATGAAAATGTGTCCTTTAAATACATTTATTGCTTACCTTTTGATTTTAAATTGGTTGTTATTTTCCTCTTGCTTTCATCCCTAGAAAACAAAATATTATTGTAAATATTGAAGAAGTAACAATCAAAAATACAGAGATTGATATGTTCATGAAAGAGAAGTTAGGGCAGTATTGAAAGCTTTTCTCTATAAGAAAACAAAAAAAGTACTATTCATTGATAAGCACATAAATTTTAAACTTGTTGACCTTGGTCCAAGAAGAAAAAGAAAACTTCCACATTTTCTCTTTAGTTAAAAAAGTCATCTGATAGGTCTGATACCTTTGGTTGATAGGTTCTCAAAGTAAATCCCATGCCTCTAAGTAAACCTGCCTCTCCAGTCTTTCATCTCCCTTGATGTACGTGCAGTTGCCATTCTATTCTTGCTTAAATGACTGGTCTTGTGTCCAGAGTATCACAGATCCTTTTGAACCTAGTGTATTACAGATCCTTTTGAATCTGTCAAACAAGCCGTAATCATTTTGATCCTTTGTGTGCTGCATGTGTATTGTGTGGCTGCTATGAAATAAGAATGCGGGGGCAAGTGATGGAGGAGAATTAATTGTCACATTAACAATCCTGTGATAAGTAGAAAAATACAAAGCTTGATCTCAATTCAGTTGTAAAGATGAGAGTATGAAATATCTGATATGACCATTCAAGATATTAGAATAAAAATAGAACAGAATATACAAGTTAGAAATACTCATTGCATTTAAAATAGGACTGAGTTTAACAAGATTTTCAAGATAGATCCATAAATTTAGTTTAATTTAAAAAGTTTGATTTAAAACTAATGGAGAAAAAGGACATTACAGAAGCTTAGTAGAAGTTTCTATTTAGCAAAATGTTTTATGTCTGTAGTTCAATACAGAATCCTTTAGAGAAAATACTTTCTAATTTTACTTGCGTAAATGATACTAAGGTATAGAGTATTTACAAAGAAAATTGGCACTTGTTTTGTTTATTATTACTCTTAGGAGGTTTTCTAATTTTAATAAATAAAAGTGTTCTCTATTTTATAAAGCATTGTTTAATTCTGTAAGACTGATCATATATGCTGGGAAAGTCTCAAAATGGAGAGTGCGTGCAATGTTAGATCTTTAGATTTCTCTATTTAGGCTTTTGCCAAATAATTTATTTACTGTTAGGCTTCTCATCTCTTTCCTTAAAATGGATTCTACTGCTTTGTAATCAGACTGAAATCAATAAAAGAGGGCGCTCACTTCACTGAATCTCAGATATGTCTCTGCAATGTAGCTGTGGTTTAAAAATTTTTTAGATTTAAATTTCTCTGGCAAAGAATTAGCTATGAATGAATTTTTTGCTTTGGGCTACATAAGGGTCAATAGCAAATATTTTAAATATTTTGGGAGAAGAAGATCCATCAGGCTCACCGGTAAGTGAACATTGCTCATGTCCACTGGTTGTCAGAGCTCACTTCAGGCCACTGTCTACATTTGCGTTTTCCATGATCAAGTAATAAGTCTTTTAATTCAACCTTAATGGAGACATTTGACCCATGGCTGCTACTCCATGTAGCATTCCAGCCAGGAGAAACATGAACTGCAGTGAACATTTGGAGTGGTGCTGACAGATAGCTGACAATAAATGATGCTGCTCAAACAATGGGTATCACAAGTGGCAGGACAGAAATAACTTTTAAAATGACAGCACGCCAACTCAACATAACAACAAGAGTAGGTTAATAATAATAAGGGTATTATTATTTCTAGTATTATTCAATAATTCACTGGATAAACATTTATTGAGTGCCTGCTCTGTAAGAAGATTCATCTAGATTCTTAGGGGCTGGGAGAGTTACAAGCTGCCCTCCAGGGGCTTCCCAACTAGTTAAGTTACAGAAAAAGTTGTACATAATAACAAATATAATGTGAGGCAGCATGTGATAAAAGCCATGTGAGTGACACAGACAGAAAATGCTAGAGAAGTTCAGAGGTGGGAGAGAAGACTTCTGCTCAGGAGACTGGGTAAGGGCAACATCTGACCCTTGGAAGAACAGCTGAAATTTCCAAAGGTATAAATGGGGTAATTCTAGGTGAAGGGAGTGGTATGAATCAATGCTATAAAAAACCATGAGGCTAGAAACAAAAACAAAATGAACAAAAAATAACCATGAGGCTAAATGACTCTGTGGTGGGGCAGCAAAGAGTTGGTGTGGTACAGTGGAAAGAGCCCTGGCTCTCATTCAGATGACCTGAGTTCAAATCCCACTTTTGACATTTCCTACTTCTGTGGCTTTAGGTCAGTCTTTAATTTTCTCATCTGTGAAATGAAGTGGACATTCTATGACCTTATAATGCATCTCATACAATGCACTGTGAAGAGAGTGGTTTCTTCCTAATGATCATTTCATAAATCATAAAAAGGACAGAAGCAAAGCTAACCTCATCTTCATAAGAACTCGACCTGTCAGTATTCAGAGGGTGTGTGAGAGCTTAGTCCTAATTTAAACTATTTTTTCCATTTACCAATCAGAAAAAATAAAATTAATCAGTGCCTTATATATAGTCAGCCCTCAGTAAGTATTTGTGGAATAAATGGAAATTTTGTTTTTCATGATTCTGTTGTAGCACATTTAATAAATAACTGCAATGACAGCACACTATGGTTTCTACTAACAGCTATCTTGGTCAGCAAAATTAAAAAAAAAAATCTCTTAAACTGTCAAACCATATAACTTAATAGAAGAATTCCAGGGCTGAGCCAGAACCAACAGAAATATTAAAATACTAATATTATCCATTCTAATAAGCACCAATATCCCCTATTACATTATAAGCTCCTAGAGGTAGACAGCATTCCATGCGATTGTGCAAACATTCTAATACCAATTCCTATTCCCACAGTATCTTGTAGTTTACAAAGTACTTTCTCATTTCACTGCCAGGTAGGCAGTGTAAGTACTATCCTTACTTATAGGGATGAGTAGAATGCTCAGAGAGACTGGGTTTTATCCTTGGTCACACAGCTAACAGTGGTGGAACTGAGCACATGGACCCTGACATCCCAGTGTTGGTTCCAGCTCTTTCTACCCCTTTATCTTGTCTCCCAAGTCAGGCATAAAGGGGATTTAAAATTCATGCTAGAATCAACATTATTCTTTAGGAAAACATTTCTGAAATTAATCTGGAGGTCAATAGGATGATATTCCATAAGGAGACTTGCATTTTTCACAGTTTTTTTCCCCCAAGCATACAACTAACACACATAAGACACAGTATTTTTCAACCTGTGTCCCACGGACTCCTTATAGTTCTCTGAAGCAGTTCAAGATTTTTTCAACAAATCAAACTTGTGACAGTGGACAAGCACCCAGAGCGCTCATGTACTGTGCCAATTAGGCAGGCCTCTAGCTACTGAGTATAGATGCAGCTCCAGAAGGCACTGCCCTGCCTGCTCCCAGGTCCAGTTCTTATGGCTATCACAGCTGGTTTTAAGCACAGGGACCAGGAGAAGCAAATGGTCAGAGCATCCTGTGTTTGGCACATACATCAAGAGGGGCAGCAGTGCTGGAGTGCCTCCTCTTGCTAAGTCTCACACAGCTTGAAATTTTGTCCAGGCAATCCCAGAAGTTTAAAGATAAGGAGGAGCCAGAGAAAGAGTCTTCTCTTCCTGGAGTTGTTAGTAACTTTGCAACCTCTGGGACAAAAACTGGAAAACGAAGTTGAACATGCTGTCAGTAGCCTTTCAACAACTCCCATTTTCCCTATGCTATTCCAGCAGTGTTCCTGTGCCTTTTCCCTGGGTCCCTATTTCCTTCCATAAACCCAACCTTTCCACTCAATATAATTTCCCTCAGTACCCACCCTCCTTCACCGCTTTCTCGATTTATGTCCTTGTTCTATATTCCTTTCTATTTATTTACTCCCGTGACAATGCCTGTAGGATTTTCCAGGACAGTCCTAGTTTAAAATATTCTTTCCCATTTACCAAACAGAAAAAGTAAGTCATCAGACCACATATCCCAACTCTTCAACTTTGGTTAAAAAAATACAGTAACTGCAACTCTGGGTCCCTTGAGCAAGCTAGGGAGGGAATCTGGAGGGAGGATTCCTCTTGGATATTCTTATCTTTTTTTTTTTTTTTAAAGCTCTGTCAGCCTCCTTTCTGTAGTGGACCCTAAACGGAATAAGAGTGTTCTCTATCCACTTCAATTCCACACACACTGACCTGCCATGGTTAGTTCTGTATCCTCGTCCTTTTAATCCCATGTAAAAGACTGGCTAGGGAGGAAAACAACCATGATTTTGGAGAACCCACACCCTTCTGCACTGCACTCAGTGTGTTACTGGTGGTTGTGGCAAACAGGTCAAAGGAGTTCTGATGTTCCACAGGTCTTGATCCCTATCTCTCCCTCTCTCTGCCTGACTGCTTGTCTTCCTCCCTCTTTCCCCTCATGTTATTCAGTTAACACTGGTAGAAAGCATATCAAAAAATCATTTAACAAGATTTTACTTTAGCAATCAACTGAAATTTTGCTTAAAGTGAAGGGTTTCACTCATGGCGGAAAGTTTGAGGACTGCTTTATTGAGGGAATGAGGAGGCAATATAGAACCAGAAAGCCTTCCTTTGAGTGATGGAAATGAAAACTTATTCAACCACTGTCTCAAATTAAAGAAAAAAAAAACTTGCAAAAGCATGCAGAGGTTTTAGGTCAAGGAATGTGGTGACCACACTATAAAATATGCCTAGAGTCAGATTGGCTAATCTTTTATGAAGCTCGAAAGCAATGTATCTATCTTGGAAAGCATTGTTGAAACATAATTACACTATAGCAATCATATTTCTTCCCTGAGTAAGTTTCACAGGTAACTATTTGACACTGAGATAAAAAGTTCAAGATTACTTATGTGTCTAGAATGAAAGTACAAATCTCTTCAAAATTAACCATTTTGGGCAAAAAACAAAACACAACAACAAAACCCAAACCTAAAGGTAAATTATTAAGTGAACATAGTACGACTTCATGCTTGATATAGTCATATGATATTTTGCCTTGCTATTTATGCTTATTTGGAAATTGAACAAAAGACATTTTTCTCCTGGCTGATGAAAGACTTGATAAGTGCAAAGTTTGCTATCATTCTGTTCAAACATTAATAGTTCCAGCTGATAACTTGAAATCAGAAGACTTGTACTAGCTCTGCCACTAATTTAGCTAAGAAAACTTAGGCTAGTAACTGTCTACAAAATGGGAATGAGAATATTTTAAAATAATATTTTATTTTTCATTTTTATATTCATTTAAAATTTTTTTGAGTTCCAAATTTTCTCTCTCCCTCTCTTACCTCCCCCCTCCCACCCCAAGACAGAAGGAATTTGGGATGGGTTATACATGTTCAATCATGAAAACATATTACCATATTGATCATGTTGTATAAGAAAATAACACAGACCCAAAGGAACAAAAAAACACATTAAAAAAATACAGAAAGTAAAACACAGTTTGCTTCAGTATGCATTCAGACTCCATCAGTTCTTTCTCTACAGATGGACAGCATTTTTCATCAGGAGTCTTTTGGAATCTTAGATCATTATATTGCTGAGTCATTCACAGATGATCATTGCACAAAGTTGCTGTTACTGTGTACAATGTTCTCGAGGCTCTGCTCACTTTACTTTGCATCAGTTCATATAAGTCTTTCCAGGTTTTTCTGAAACCTGCCTATTATTTCTTATAACATAATATTCTATTATAATCATATACCACAACTTATCCAGCCATTCCCCAACTGATGGACATCCCCTCAATTTCCAATTCTGACCACTATAAAAAGAGCTGCTATAAATATTTTTGTACAAATGGATCCTCTCCCCACATTTTTTTTTATCTCGATAAGAATATTTATACTGCTTAACTGCCAGAGTTAGAATTAAATAAGAGAATGGAAATAAAGTTGTCACCATAAAGACTAAACATTTTAAGCATTGTTAAAAAAACCACAGCATAAGTAATATATGTCAAATGACCACTTTATATTGGGTAGTTGGATAAAACCAATTATTTTCCTTAACTTTTGTAGCCAGAAGTATCTCCTATTAACTATATTGAGATGGAAAACTACTAGTAATTAAATCATGTAACTTCATTAATTCAGAAACCATGAAATATGCATGAATATCACTTCATAATCTTTTTTATAAAAGCAATATAATATTTCCAGCGGAAGAGATCAATGGGAAAAATACTTTCATTCTTTGGATAGCCAGTAAGTAGACGCAAAAAAGGGGCCAAATTATCAGTCAGTCAGTCAACAAGCATAAATGTCTACTATGTGTCAGGTACCATTCTAAGTGCTAGGGAGACTAAGGCAAAATATTCAGACAGCTATACAAGCAAAACCCATTATTTGATTGGACTGCACCTAGAATACTGTGTTAGGTTCTTGGCATGATATTTTAAACAACACTGATAAGCTAAAGACCATCCAGAGGGGCAACCAGAATGGTGAAAGACCTTGAGATCATGAGGATAAGTTGAAAAAACTGGGGTTGTTATTCTGGAGAAGATTCCAGAGGGGAAATGAGAGCTACCTTGAAGTATTTAAAGGGCTGTCATGTGGAATAGAGATTAGATTTATTCTGCTTTGGACCAGATGGCATAAATGAAAACAACTGGCAGAAGTAGCAAAGAGGTAGAGTGGTGCTTAGTGTTAAGACTTCCCAACAACAGAGCATTCCAAGAGTGGAATGGGCACCTCAGGAGGTAGAGTGTTGCCCTTCACGAGATGTCATCAAGCAAGCACTGGACAATCACTTGTTGGGTCTGCTGTAGCAGGGATTCTTGTTCAGGTATGAATTGAACTAGTTAGCCTCAAAGAGTCAATCCAACTCTGGGCATCTGTGATCAACAAAAGACATTTTAAAGTAATTTTCTTCTGATGGCATTCTGCCAAATGTAGTTGAAATCAGAAATTGTATTTGCCCCTCTGGAAACTTATCATCTGAAGCAAATAACATTGACATGAACAAAAAAGGTCTATGACTTGAGTAACAGTTGAGTATCTAAACAGGGTTACATCTGTGGGAAATCCGTGATTTCTATTCAGTCAAGAAGTTGCTTGGTTTGTTATGTTCTGGGTGGAGAGTGAAATAAAAAGATTAAAAGGTGGGAATGGTAGGACTAGATGAAGAAAGCACTAAATAAATGTGCCTTTGAGGTATAGAGAGCAAGGTCCAAGTCAGGAGTTACGGTTGATTGTTGATAGATATGAAACAAAGTCTTCATTTATAGACGTGGATGCGCTGATTTGTGCATGTGTGCATGAGATTGCTTCTCCTTCATGAGGAGAGGAAATGGCCAAGTGCTGGTTACCTTACCTTCTTTCTCCCTTCCCCTTTAAAAAAAAAAGTTGCTTTAGTATGATACAGTTAGTGGATTTAGCCAGTAGAAGTCTAATAGGGATGATATCTCATGGGAAGATTTCTATGCCTTGTTCTACAAATCTTTGCTGCTGAGGGCCTTAGGAATGAGAGGGCCTAAAGACCAGCCTTCAAGAATCTCCTTTCAAAAATAAAATGCCTTTGGGAGAAGGGTCACACCATAAGCCATTATCAGCTAACATCTTAATTATCAGTTAATACCTTAGTTGACTCCCAGGTGACAGCAAGAAGACATAGACTAGGTACCTGAAGGTCTTTTCCCTTCAACTTAGAGGATGGGTTATGAGAAAAAGTAGGACAACAAGATATAATTTGTTTATTTAACAAATTTGTCGAGGGCAGGCTCTGGCCATACCATTCAAAGTCATCTTAATATTCCACTGCTGGTACATGTGCCCTAGGTTGTAAATTCATAACTTAGACCAGTGGTGTCAAGCTTGAATAGAAATGGGGGCAGCTAAATCATACATAAGGATTCCTATGGGCCACATATTGACTTAGTTTTAAAATGTAGTATTATCTATGTTTAATTGTTTTTTTATTTTTATATATTATTTATTTATTATATTACATATAATAAAATATTATAAAATATCTTTTATTTATTTTGTTACATAATTCTCAATTACCTCTTAATTTGGTTTGGGCTGTACTCAGGAGTGCTGTGGATTGTATGTCTGACACCTCTAGTTTAGAGAATAGGTAGAGGCAAGAGTGATCAATGTCAACTTTGATAGATGTAGCTCTACCCAACAATACAATGATCTAAGACAATTCCAAAAGACTCATGATGGAAAATACTATCCCCATTCAGAGAAAGAACTATGGAGTCTGAATACAGATCAAAGCATACTATTTTCACCTTTTTGTTTTTTGTTTTGCTTTTTCTTTCTCTTGGTTATTGTGTTTTATTCTCATTCTTCTTCTTTTTTGTTTGTTTTTTGCTAGGTAGTGGGGTTAAGTGATTTGCCCAGAGTCACACTGCTAGTAAGTGTCAAGTGTCTGAGGTTAGATTTGACCTCAGGTCCTCCTGACCCAGGGCTGGTGCTTTATCCACTGTACCACCTAGCTGCCCCCCTGATTCTTCTTTCACAACATGACTAATGTGGAAATGTGTTTAATATGATTGTACATGTATAACCTATATCAGATTGCTTGCTGTCATGGGGAGGAGGGAGGGGAAGAAGGGAGAAAAAAAGTCTGGAACTCAAAATCTCATAAAAGTGAATGTTGAAAACTTTCTTTACATGCAATTGGAAAAAATAGTATTAAATTTTTTTTTAAAAAATAGAGATGAAGATTAGTTGCTTTTTGCAACCTTCTTTAAATTTTCAATCCCAAAAGAAAGGTATTCTGTACCAGATAAGAATAATTATAGCTAAATCCTCAGAAGGGGATAAAACTCACTTTCCCAAGACAAGGGTAAAAACTTTATAAAGTTATACTGGAAAATTCAGACTAGAGAAACTTGTCCATTAACTCCTCTGCATTTCCCACACAGACAGACACACATACATACACACACACACACACCCATGACCTCCATTTGCCTAGCTAGGGCAGTAGGTAGAATATATGTAGACTTGTGCTTGGGGGATGGTCCTAGGGTCCAGGGACTTACCTTCATGCACTATTCTGTCCAGGTATGTTAAGAAAATAAGTACACGAAAATCCAGTGGAGCTGAAAACATGTGAGCACAGGCAACTGCATCAAGCCTGACCTAAAGGGGACTGGAAAACCAGTTGAGTACAGCCCTGTCTCCTCCAAGGTTATTCAAGGCAGGAAAATATGTGGTGGACATAGATTTGGCCCAGCCACATGAATGAGAAGAAGAGATTTGGCCCAGACACATGAATGAAAAGAAGAGAGTATGGAGGAACTGGGTGAGCTGAAAATGTGCCAGAACTGGTGTTTACATAGGATCTAACAGACAGAGCCTATCTTGTCCCCACAAAGGTTACTCAGGGCAAGAGACCATGATGACAATCCCCATTTTCCTAATTTAAGGAAGCTGAAGCAGCCTTGTAGGGTAGGTTAGCTATTCAAGAGGGAAGAACCAAAGAGTGAATGATGGTAGAGTACAAGAAAAAGGTTGAAACACTAAAGATGTCAAGAGAAAAGCACCTCAATATAAGTCCAACACAAAAGTAGATAAACAACAAAGAAGTTTCTGAAAATAGAAGAATGAGTAAAACTTCGCAGAGATAAAAACAAGAGATTTTATGTTAGTTCGGTAGTCTGGTGAAGGGCTATAAAGAAGGGAGTTGAGATGTTGGAGCTGATAAAAAATGTTGTAGGTAGCCATTGTTGGGTCTAAGGAATAGGGTAGCATTGACAAAATTATAAGACAATATCTTAGTAATGACATCAAGGACTAGAGGAAGATGGAGTATACCTGGAACTCTCCAAGAATTAATTTAAGCACTTAGTACGTATCAGGCACTTTGAAAAGTGAATAGAACAAAGGCTATAGGGGCTAGAAAGGAAAGGGAAAATTTGGGCTCTGATGAAGGAAAAAGTGGTAAATTTGGCAATAGAGCAGATATGTGAAGAGAATATCAGTGAGGGGTCAAAAATTACTTAGACTTCCTTCTTCAAAAGTCAGTGATATGGTGATATTGATAAACGAAAAGTAGAAATCTATGAATGGGGGTATTTGGAGAAGAAAGATGCCTTTGTTTTACACAAACTCTCTGAGTTTTATATAACTGATGATCGGATATCTAATTTGAGTTACTCTGAATTCACAACTAGACAGACAGATCACTATGTCATACAGTGTCCCAGTATATAGGAGAAGAGCAAAAAATAAGATCAAACTCCTCAGAGTAATTCTCAAAGGAGCTGTTATAAACATGGTTAGAGAGACAAACCAGGAAAGTACTACATTAAAAAAAAAAGTTAGTAAAAATGCACTTTGAGGAGTAAGTGGCATAATGGAAAACACATTGAATCTGAACTAACAGATCTGGATTTGACATGTAGGAATTTGAAGTTACTTCATATCCCTAAGCTTCAGTTTCCTCATCTGTTAAAGGTGGATAATATTTTTGTTACTTACTCCATAAGTAGTGAAAACACTTAGTTGATGTCATCAAAAACTTGGAAAAATATCAAGGAAAGTCCAGGTGTAATACTGTTTATTGCTTTTAAAATGAGGTTCCCAGTGCCATGGACTTTCAGCAGAGTAGTGGCAGAAGCCATGAATAAGAGACCTGGCTGTAAGGGAATTCATACAGTGGGGTATACCTGGAACTCTCCAAGAAGTTGAAGGTGAAGAAGGTGAAGAAAATATGGGGCAGTGTATGACCAATAAAATTAATCAAGTTAACAAGTTCTTATTGAGAGCTTACTATATATTGAGAACAATAATCAATCTCTTGAGATACTGGGTATGTATTTAGGGAGGTGGACAGTGATTTTAGTCACTAAGCTCTTTTATGTATAAAAAGCTGCTGCCGCTGACTCAAAATAAAAAGGATATGAGCTTTAATAGAGTGATAGGTTATATTAAACCATCTATGTCTTAATACAATCTATTTGTTTTGAGCAATGGCTTCCCCAGGTGATCTCTTCAAAGAAGGCAAAATGATTTGAATGTTTGCTAGAAAAGAATCAATCTCATTACCTATTGCACACCTTGTATGGAATATATATTGATGGCAAAATATAATTTAATTTGTACTTTTTGGGGACAGAATCCATTCTATTAAGCAATGCATAATGATACATTAATATTCACTTAAAAAGAACATACAGTAAAAGAATTGGATTTCTGATCACTATTGGGTTGGTCATTATAGTTTACAGATACTTTGAGACATTCAAATGAACTTGTAATAGAATTTTGGTATAATGAAAAGGAAATAATACTAGGAAGATGACTCCAGTTCTAGTCCCTGTCCTAATTTAATAATTACATAATGTAATAACAACGCAAAGACAAATTAGGCAAGTATTATATCTTAGAAAATAAGGCAGAAATGGTTACTATGGAAGTAGTATTTGATGAATATATAAACCCATCACTACTTGTAGTAGTTCTAGCTACTGGTTGTTCTGGTTGCTATACAGCTTTAAGGTTTGCAAAGTGCTTTCTTCACAACAATCCTTTGTGGATAGATAACGAAAGTATTACTATCCCATTTTATATATGAGGCAACCGAGATTCAGAGAGGTTGACTAATTTAACCATATAGCAAGGTCATGCATTTATTTTTTTGTTTTCATGCTTGGTTCATCATGGTACAATTTTATTTCATGCTAGGTTCATCATGGTATAACATTCCTACCCACTAATAGGCAAGTACATAACCTCTCTGGTTATCTCACCTTGAAATGAGGATAATCATACCATAACTGCCCACTAAAGGCAGGTAGGGGGAGTAGGGAAGAAAGAATGGATCTTTTGATTTTCTGAGATCTCCTCCAGCTCTATGAATCTTATATACGTTATAAGAAGCAACATTGTTATTCTGTAGGAACAGAAACATTCTGAAGCCAAAAGAAGAGGAAGCAGTGTTATAAGTACCTCCTTCTTCCAATTTCTTTTGTGTGTGTGTGTGTGTGTGTGAATGTATATACATATGCATGTGTTTGGTAAATAGGGAGTTATAGCAAATATTGATTGCAAATTCCATGAGGTCAGAGACCATGTACATTTTTGTGTATCTCACAGAGGCTGGTATAGTGCTTTGCATATGTAACATCCACTCGGAGGCTAGCCTTCCAACCTGCAGTCACAGGATGGCAAATTCAAGCCAAGTTCAGAGACCTCTGTGGGACTGCACTCCTAAAATTATGCTTAAGAAGCACCCACCAATGTTTTTTTTTTACTTTTGATAGTCATCCAGTTGACATAATTAACTTGAAGCAAAGGCATTAACTGAAACGGCATAATATAAAGAATAGCAACCAACATTTTGCCTACAAACCTGCAGTGTATTTTCTCCCAAATACATACAGTGTCAGTGCGAAGAGTGATTATATACACAGAACACTAGCAGAGGAGGCACACATTTGGCCAAGGCAACTCACACCTCCAACACTGCAGGGCCCCAGCGTTTTTCCTTTTCTTGTAGTGTCCTTATGCTGCTCTTCCTGGGTACAGAATATCTTCCTTCCATGTCACTGTCCTGGACCTGCCCCTCCTCTCAGCTCAATTGTACTCCACACCTAGAGTCTTTGGGCCTGTTTTCTTCAGCTCTACCCAGGTGGTAAGAGGAATCTCCTTCCCCACACTATACTCTGGAAAATGCACAAGGGAAAAGTTAAAGAGTGATCCCTCTCAAGAGTTAGGTTCTTCCTCCAAAGAAGACTTTTCTCATGACTGTCATGAATGACTCCTTTACAGGGAGAATCTGTAGGGCTGACTAGCTTGCCTTTTAGAGGCCATCATTGGGGTGTCTGATTCTTCAGCCATTTTATTTCTTCAAAATGATGCAGTAACTTTTTCACACTCCCACAAGAAACAGTGAAATGGAAGTGCTTCTTTACATGCCTTTTCAATCTGTAAAAAGGTCACTCAGGGGTAAGCTACTCAAGTACCCTTTATAAGGTTTAAAAAAAAAAAGGCTTCAAAATCTGTAAGGGGCTCACTTTTTACAAGATATAAATGCAACTACCTAAGTCGGAAAAAACAACAACTTTAACATCTCATTGTCTCTGTTACCTGTTCCACATTTTTTGTAATTTCATCAAGTGAGTTAGGGAGAACTCAAGAGATCAGGGATCTACTGATCAAAAACCCTCTCCCCCAAACCCAGTATACTCCTAGACATACAGTAAGTATTCAATAAATATTTACTAAATGTTGAATGAACAGAAGGATTTTGTTGTTGTTCAAAGCTAATCATTCCTGAATTGAATGGGTGCTCTTCATCTCATTAGACTTATCGTCAAATAATTGAGTTAGTGAGCAGAGTCAAGGGAATAGGTTTCTTGCTGAGAAGAAATCCATCTTGTGGGTTGGCAATTTCAGTGAGGATAGACATTTTGGTGAGGAATGAAGTATGCTGTAGTAGTGGGGATCAGTTCACATTAGGCAGTTTTAATTTTCTTCTTGAAGTTGGCAAAGTGGTGTTTGATAAGAAACAAAGAAGTTTAAAATGTGCAGCATGGTATGATGAAGTTGCACATCTATAGCTCAAATCCAGGCTCTGCCATTTAAACCCTGTGTGGCTTTGGGCAAGTTGCTGAAGTTATCTGTACTTTGCTTTCCTCATTTGTAAAATTAAGGGGTTAGACAAGATTAGCTTGATATCTATGACTCTTTCAGTTGGTTACTGAGGACTCTAGCATTTCTTCTAGTAGAATTATTTCCTACTCAACTACTTTCCTGGACTTCACCATCTCCAGAAACTCATCCTTCTACAAGATGAAAGCAACTGAGAAACTCACACCTCCTCAGCAACTCCTGCCTCTGGTTGGAAGGGTGGAAGGTGAACATCTGGGAGCTCCTTCTTCATCTTCCTCCATTTAAAGATGGCACCCAGGGAATTCTCCTCATCATTTCCCACCCAGCTACTTTCCTAGACTTCATCATGTCCAGAAACTCATTCTGCAAGATGAAATCAATTCAGAATTTCCTATCTCCTTGGATCATTTCCCACCCCAGCTGCTGTAACACAGGTAACTTCTGTTCCCCTAACCCTCCCCTCTGGCTTTTCAGTTTCTTTTTATGTATTGTCTCCTCCATTAGACCGTGGGTTCCTTAAGGGCAGGGACTATCTTATGCCTTTCCTTATAACCCTAGCACTTAATACAGTGCCTAGAACACAGTAGGTGCTAAATAAATGTTTATTGGCTCTGATTGAATTCTTTTCCACACCCAGAATAGTCGATAGCAGTGATTTCTTAATTACTTCCTCCACTAAATTTTATTAATCTCCTTTTATTTGTCAAATGTGGCTTCCCTCAATTCATCCCACACAGCCAAAAGCTAAAATAAAAAGAGAGGTACATTCAGGAATTTAGATGGGGAAGAGAGGATTGGGAAAGAAAGCTGATGAAGACAGACAGGTGTCCTGATATCCTGCAAGCCTGTGCATAGGATATAGGAAAAAAGGAGGTAAGCTCTTGTAATTATGTTATCATATATCAGACCAAGACTTATACTGGATAGGACTTTATAGAATGATTCCAAAGGTTGGATAATGTGCCTTGCTATAAACAAAAGCAAGATGAAGAAGTTTTATGAATCTTAAAATAAGTTCGACACGTCTGACACATGGAAGACACTTATTGCTTATTTATTATTTTATTCATTTTGCCTATTATCTGACTCTCTAGTCATTACCTAGAAAATACTTAAAAGAAAAAAACAGCATTTGTGGTTATAATGATTAAAATGGGCAAAACAGAAGAAGAAAATCTCAATGTGTCAACAAATTTCAGAAAATATTTTCTAGTCCTAAGTAAGCAAAAGCACGAAGCAGTTTTAATTTTATAAAGTCTGAGTGCCCCCTGATGGCTAACCAGGTTCTTTACACTGATACACTATCCCTTTTTAAAGGTGTCCTGTTAGCAACTTTCTTAATGACCTTACTTAATTAAGAAGATAAGTGTGATTTTATGCATTACTTATATTTCAAAACATAAAATTTATGGTTTTATCTAAGAAGTAGTTGCTATGGTAGATTTTATAGACAATACTAATTTGTTAAGCCAAATAAAAAGATCAGCATATATGTATACATATATATATTAAATAGCCATAAGATACCTTTAAAAATCAGATATGTTGGTTTATTGATCCTCTGTCATGTTCATGTAATCCAGAAAAATGACACAGTCAATTAAACAAAAAGAAATAAATCATTGAAACTGAAACAGTGTACCATTAGCTAGAATGCTAGTGACCTCCACTGGCTGTTTCTGTTGCTACAGGGCTATAAAATGCCACACACATAGCATGCTGCTTGCTCTTTCAGGGAGATTCAGTTGTGACTTATGATACCTTTTCCCCAGGCAATTATATTACGTTAGCACATTCTTTTCTTTTGGAAAAAAATGTTATCTCTATCCAACCATTAAACTTAAGTTACATGTCAGACTGTTAAAATATATTCTCAGTTAAGTAAATGAATCTAGGAGAATAAAAATAGTTTTCTGGTGAAGGTAAAACAAGACAATGTTTGTTAGAGAAGAGGAAGCTCTGGCATGCACCTCTGAACAAAAGGGAACAAGTGGTCTTTACTCAGAGAGCAGCTTCCTATTAAGACTCACTCCTTCGTACATTATGCCTTTCATCCCCACTCAACCACAAAATGATTTTGCTGTAGGAAATACAATAGTAGAAAAAGATTTACAATGAAAGAATCTTTAATAATAAACTGTTGCAGATCTGCCTACTTCCCCATGATTTATAATACAATAAACATCGGATTCTATTAAGTCTCATGCACTGAAGACACTGCACTGAAAAACTGACTATGAAAGAACTCAATTCTTCCCATCTCCACTTCCATAATAATGAAATGAGCATGTATAAATGTGTTAAGAGTATCTCTTTGCATCTTTTATAGCTTGTGTGTATTAATCTGTAAAGCTTATTAAGAAAGTCATTGCTATGCAAAGCAGCACCCAATCTCTTTCTCTTGGTTTTCAACAGAGTGCAGTGTTTAGCCAATAGGACTGGTCCTCTGCCCCTCATTCCGCATTCATAACATGCAACATTTGCACAATGTATCTCTCAAAGGCTGCTGAATAGAAAGCCTTAATACTCATGTAAACAACTGCAAACCAATTACTTAATGAATCAGGCCCACACATAATGAGGTGCCAGACAAAGAGCTATAAATGCATTTTTGCGCCCAAGCCCCTGCTTTAAAGTAAAATCCCTCAGCTGTAGTTTGGGCTTAACTGGCACATCATAATTATTGTCTCTAGGACATCAGAGGAAGCCATTTTTTATTTAGGTCCAGCAGGGTCTTTTTTGAGGTCACTCATCAGCTCACTGACAAAATAGAGCAAAGAAGAATTTTTAAAAGTACTACAGCAGTCCTGCACTGTTATGTTTATTCTCAAGTACTGGATTTCGAGACCACTTGTAAAAGCAATAAAGCACAAGAAGTGACTGCAATAAGTGGAATCCTTAAATGTAAGCCTTGAAGAAATATCAGTGTGTCCCAATCACAAATAAGCAACAACCCGAGCTCTCTGGTACAATATTGCATGTTTCTTTTCTTTAAAAACAAAAACCAAAACCAAAACCAAAAACTGAATTTACAGACCTCCTCAATATAGAATTAATGTCAAGTACTCAGAATCAACTATTCGTAACAAACCATGTTTTTATTTAAGCATTATATTATGTGTCATTTGTTTAGAAAAACTATCATGCAATAACAATAAAGACTATATTCTCCTTAGCTGAAAGAAAACACAACAAAACCTGATTTTGGTTGTATGAATTGTAGGTATCAGCAACATAGGACACAAAACTAGAATTGCACAAAATTGGCTTCTAAAATTCAATTGCTTTAGAAGCATATTTGAAAATTCACTGAAATACATGTATAAAGACCAAGTTTAAGAATTAAGTTGCCCAACATATATAGATTCAATGAAAAAACTTAAAATAACCTTTATAAACTAAGACTTGCACGATTACTCCAATGGTAAAACTGACAAAATATTTGCAGAATTTTCTGTCTCTTCATATTCTCTCTGAAAGGTCCAAGCTTTTAATTTTATAGGATCATTATTTTAAAAAAAGCTCTTCTTTTTTTTAAACTACCTATCACAAAATATTAAGGCTTACTTGTGCAGAAAAAAACACATTTACTATTACTGTGAATAAAAATTTAAAAATTCAGAGTATTAATCTGAATATTGCAACTTGTCAAGTTTTTATAAAGAACAGAACTTAATTAAAAAATCAATCTGTTCTTCCTTATCCTTATTTAGAAAAAAACCTGACTATTTTCATAGAAATTAAAGTAAAACTTAAATTTGAAAAAAGCAGATTTCAGAATACAATTTTTAAAAAAAGCCCAAAAATTTATGTTTAAAAACAACTATACATATTAACTGAAATACAAAATATCACAATATTATAAAGGATACTTAGCCCAGCAAGGCATTATAGTTCACCACAGACTTTACTCTAATTTTTCCTTAAGCATTTAAACTAAAGCAAAGGAGTATTTTGACTTTTTACATTTTCCTCTACTGATTCCTCAACAGTAACCTGATTATCATTGCTTGATTAGTATTTCACACTAATGAAAAACCAAGGGAACAACAAAGTAAGAACTGGAAGTGTTTTGGTTAACACATATTAAAAAAAGACAAATTGTGTCCTTTAGGAAAACTAGGTAATTAATTAAATGTATTCAATTTGAAAGCAAAAGGCAGATAAAAGTATAGTCTAGCACTAAAGATTTAAAAAAAACAAAGGAACACAAAAATGAGTATCTAGCTATGACTAGTTTATATCTCAGAAGCCTCTAGAAGAAGAAATGCATCTCTTTATTTTTTCAAGACTTTATGTTCTATATCTGCCCTTTTCCTGACAACTTCCATTGTCTGGTCTCTAAGTAGCCCTACTGCGAGCAGCTGTACACGCTAATTTGTGGTTCACTGAGATGTCAATTGAGTCTTAAAATGAGAAAACAACAGCTGCAAAACAATACCTGGCTTTGGTGCAAATGTTTTCAAAGGTGTACTAAAGTTTAAGCTGCTATTTTTACATAAACAAAAACACAAAAATTAACCCTTCATCAAGTTTCAAAACAAAATAATATATAGTCAGTTTTTTTCATTTTCAAGTGACATTTCTCATCTTGTTAAAGCCTTTCAAAGAATGCAATGCTTTTCATGACTTTACCTTGACAAAGGACTTCCTTCACTAGATGAAAAACTAGCTTCTGAACCGATTTCATTACTTGTCTTTGTCTTGAAAGTACTGCTGCCAATATTCAAGCCTGTGGTAAGTAAAAATGCTAAATGTAAATGTTTAGTTGATCCTCAACAACGAAATGAGATGAATAAAAAAGAAGACACAATGACTTTGGGAATACTGTCAAGAGAATAAGACATTACTCAGGCACAAAAATAAGGAACCCTCATACACTGGAAAAAGCACATGGTGGAATATCTGTAGGTAGTGATACTTAGACAAAGCAACAATAAGGAGAGAATAAAACAGCCATAAATGTTCCAGTTTGAATGACGACAAATGACTAGAGAAGCCTTATGAATGTTTTATATCAATGCATAATAAATAAGTTTTATGATACATGACCAGGGATCATTTACCACAATAAATGATATTGAGTCAGACTTGAAAAATGACAGACCTTCTTAGACTGAACTACCTATGTCACACTTTCAAACCTCAATGCTAAATCTCCTATCTTACTGGTTGAGAATAACAAATTGCAATTCCCACTAAAATCTACCAAGGGTACTCCTTAACTAGTCTGAAAGGTCACTGCTGGGCAATATAAAAGTCAGTCTTTTCCCAGGAGTCTGGTGAACTGTCACCATGGTGCTTCTAGCTCGTGGACGGAATCCTTGACTCCTGCATCTTTATGATCCTCTTTCCTGTATATTTTTTCTACAAAAGTTTTGCTCCTAACAGCTAATTGCTGAGAATACAGACCAGAGAGAGGTCTCTTTGAGAAAAGAATCTGTTAAATTTCTAATCTGCATAGTCTACAAGCTTAGATCATTTTAACCTCAATAGTAAAACAATTCTAATGAAAATTTACATCTGTCAAGCACACTACTAATATCAAAGAGTTTAATGAGCCAGGGATTACTGAGAGGGGATACTGAGGCATAAGGCACAAGTCATATAACTAGTCCAAGGGCAAAGCAAAGAAAATCAGATATCTAAGGCTGAAAACCTTACCAGTTAGACTTCTTGACATCATATATAGCAATCTGCACAAAAACATACATTTTTTCCTTTTTTCCCCACCAAATATCTATTCTTATTCTTTAGGTCACTGGTTTACTTAAGTAAAATCTGCTGAAAAAAGTTTATATATGACAACACTTGAAAGAGATGAACAGGAAGATATAGAGATCATAACTCCATTAAAACACACTAAATCTGAAGCACTTTCAGAATCTTAATGTAAGAAAATACTGTAAATGGTGCAGTGTGGTCAAATGGATAAAGTAACTTAGCCAGTCTGGAGTCTTTTATTTTACATGCCTCCTGAATCCAATTCAGTATGTGGCTATGGACAAGGAACTTAATTTACTTAGTCAACTATCACTGCTCTGCCACATACTGAATACTATCAAAATATTTAAGGCATGGCTCAGATGGTATAACAATTCTAGGTAATAATTTGTATCTTCAACCTGGATAATTTTGTACACAAAATAAACTTTGCTTTTCAAATTAAATTTTATTTTTTTCTAATTATCAATAATTTATTTCCCTCTCCCTCCCACTAGAAAAAAACAAAACCTTAGTAACAACTTCTCACATTGCCTATGTCCAAAAATGTGTCTCATTTTGCATATTTGTTAATTATTCCTTTGTCAGGAGGTAGATAACATGGTTCATCATCAGTCTTCTGGAATTATAGTTGATCACTGCATTGATCATTTTTTATTTCAAAATTACTTCTTTTTCAATTTTATTATAGTATAGATTCTTCTCCTGGTTCTGCTCATTTCATTTTGCATCAATTCATGGAAGTTTTCCCAGGTTCCAAAGAAAAGTTTATACAAAAATGACGAAAAGATCTAATTCTGTTACTGAATACCTATGCAATCTTTGGGAAAGTCACTTAATCTCCTCATTCCTCAGCTTCGTCATCTGTAAAATGAGGGTGTTACAAGATCAGATTTTTGTGTTATGGATCCATATGGTAATTCTGGTGCTATGGACAACAGCTGCCCAGCTATGTCAAACCACCAAATGTAGACAGGAACACTGTGATTATATCTACTAGTAGGTCTAATATGTACAGTAATCACGAAGGAGTGATGAGTATAAATGATATTCAGTCAGTCAGCAATCATGTATTAAGCACTTAAGTGCAAGGGGCTGTGCTGGAGATAGAAAAAAGGTAAAAACATGGTCCCCGCCCTCAAGAAGTCCACATCAGCTACATACATACAAGATAGAGGTAAAGAGGCAAAAGGGAAGTAATTTCAGAGGGAAGGCAACAACTATAAGATGACATAAAAATATCTGTGATTTTTATTGATAAAAAATCATAGGGATGGTACTGTTAATAGTACTGTGGTTTGTTGCCCACATTCATAATGGAAGGAAATGCTACATTTTGGTTAGAGGTTAGTGAAAACAAGAGCGTAATTTTTTTTTCCCCATCCAAGTTTGTGGATTCCCCTGAAATCTGTCCATGGGCCTTTTGGGGTTCTATAGACACCAAGTTAAGAACCCTTGGATTAGATTATTGCTAAGGTCCTTTCTAGCTCTAAAAAACTTCTATAATTCCATTTCATGATTATATGACCCTCTGTCTACTGCCTTTGTGCCTTGGAACTTGTGACTTTCAGTATCTGGAATTTATTTTCTTCTCACTCTTTTCAAGTTTTCTTCAAGACTCAGGCCAAGTGCCACCTTCTCGAGGAAGTGCTTCCTGATCCTCCAAGCTGCTGCTGTTCACCTCACCAAAACTACCCTGTATTCATTTTGAGTACACTTTCTGCATTCTTACATATGTATATGTTGCCTCCTCTGTTAGAATGTGAATTTTTTGAGGGCAAGAACTGGTTTATTTTTGTCTTTGAAACCCTGGCACAGTGCTTGGCACATAGTATGCAGTAATGCAATGCTTGTTGACTGGTTAACAAATAAATAATTACTAATGAACAAATCACTACTATGTCTGCCAGGCTTGAAAGAATTAATGCACTTCCCTACAACTTACCTGCCAACTGCAATTCAGACACAGCTCCCATTTTTTCCTTTTGGTATCTTTCTTCAATCTGGTTTTTATTATTTTGTAATGTGGACTGCTTCAATAATTGATACGCTTTTGTTTCTGCAAACGAAAAACATAAAAAAACACTGAAACCTCTCTTGTCCACAAAGATGTATTATTCTTTTAAGTCTGCTAAGGAATTTCCTTTTTACAGAGTAAATTTAAGAAGGCTTTGAATTCCTTTTTTTTTTTTCAATTTAAGAATTAATTTAAGAATGTAATCAGATTTCTAGCCTTTAATGATGGATAAGAAAAAATATAAAAAAGCAGAAAGTGAGATGCCATACCTTTGGTTAAACCTTTGAATAATGCATGTAAACAAACACTTCTTAATGTATCAATTTTGTGTAATACTGGGGGTAAAAAAACCTGATTAAATCCAGTGGACTTGAATACCATAAATCTTGAAACGCTGGTATGGGGGTATAGTTAAGAGACCCAATGTTTATCAGTTTCTCTCAGTGGTTCTGGAGACAGGGCCACAATCAAGCTGGCATTTCCCCTTCCAATCCAGTCCTTTCAGCAGGATCAAGAAAGTCAAATGAGAGCATGATGTTCTCACAAGTTTCAAAGTTACCTCTTTTTGGAATGTTTTTAGTCATCTTATATCTAGGTTTGGGGAAGGAACCAGATTTTTGCCTTTTTTTGTATTCTCAGTGCGTGGCACAATGCCTGGTTTATGATAAACACTAAATAAATGCTTGTTGACTGACTGGAGATCTATGAGTCAAGCCATACAATATTGCTAACATATAACTTGGGTGGGGTCTGGGTGGTTGTTCAATTGTTTCAGTTGATTAACTTCGTGACCCCATTTGGAATTTTCTTGGCAAAGATATTGGAGTGATTTGCTATTTCCTTCTCTAGGTCATTTTACAGATGAGGAAACTGAGGCAAACAAAGTTGAGTAACTTGCCCTGGGTCACACAGCTAGTAAATATTTGAGGCCAAATTTGAACTCAGGTCTTCCTGATTCCAGGCCTGGCACTATCATGTGTACCACCTAGCTGCCCTGGGGTCTGGGTAGTAGTAATGATAATAATAGCTAATAAGATAATAATAGTTGAGGCAACTAGATGGCAAAATGGATAGTTCAGGCCTGGAGTCTGGGAAATTTAAGTTCAAATCAGGTCTCAGACACTTATTAGCTGTGTAACCCTGGTCAAGTGACTTAATCTCTGTTTGTATTGGTATTCTCAGCTATAAGATGGGTATAATAGCACCTACCTCCTAGGGTTGTTGTGAGGATCAAATGAAATAATATTTGTAAAGCATTTAACATAGTGCTTGGCACATGGTTAAGTGCTGTATAAATGTTTATTCCTTTCCCCTAATATATAGCCATATATGCTCATACTGCATTTTAAGACTTGCAAAGTGCTTTGTTTAATTTGAGCCTTGCAATAATACTGTGAGATACTGCTATGTGTCTGAAGCAGGATTTGAAATCACATCTTCCTGATTTCAAGTTCATCACTTTATCCACTGCACCACCTAGCACGCCAAGAATATGGCATGGATAGAGAAGACAGTATGGCAAGGGGAGATTTATATCCAGGCTAAGTGATAGCGGTGGGACCAGAAGGCAAAGGAACACAAGTTCTGATGTTCAAAGATATCCGATGCACAGTTGTTTTGTTTTGTTGTGTTGTTTTATGGGAGAATGTAAAGCCCAAATGTCTATATGAGGAGAACAAGATAACAGGCTTGGTACATTGAATTTTTTAGAGGCAGCCAGGGGGTGCCACAGTGCACAGAGTATGGGGCTTTGAGTTAGGAAAACATGAGTTCAAATAAGGCCACAGATACTTAGTAGTTGTATGACTCTGGGCAAATGATTTAACCTCTGTTTGCATCAGTTTCCTAAACTGTAAAATGAGGATAATAACAGCACCTACCTCCCAGGGCTGTGAGGATCAACTGAGATAATACTTGTAAAAAGCACTTGGCACAGTGCCTGGCACATGATAGATACTGTATAAGTACTTATTCTGTTCCCCCTTCCTTTTTATCCCTTCTGAGTCTGCCTTTTTCTTTGTTTGTTTGCAAAATGGAGACAAAAGTTAAGTTGCCGTACAAAGTTTTAGAAAAAAGCAATTAAGAAAATTTATGCAAAAGTCTTAAGTAAGCAATGTGCTGACCTTACTATAAATAAACATTTATTGCACAGACACAAGTATTAAACTGAAGACACCAAATATAAAGTGGGGATGAGAAATTTAAATTTTTTTACAGGCAGAATTTAAGAATATACTTTCTTTTCTTTTATACTAAAAGACACTAATATCAAAACAATGAAATGCTACACTATTTGAGTACAATTAAAATGAAAAATTGGGTGTCATATTTTAAAATTTTATGTTACAAATAATCCACATAAATGTAAGACCAGTGATTCTTGAACCTAAATGTCACACAGTTTTAGGTGTTCCACAATTATTTCAAGAAGCATTGTGAAATTCTTCACAAAAATCTCTTTAAAAATAAAATAATTTTCACTATGCTTTAATATTAAAATTATATACCACACACTACTTTTAGGAAAGAAGACATTCGCAGGATTATAAATTAAGAGATAAAAGGCATTTTAGGGATCAGTGAGTCTGATCTCATTTTACACAAAAAGACACTGAGGCCCAGAGAGAGGAAATGATTTGCATGATAGGAAATGAGTACATGATATGATAGGGAGTAGGTACAGAATAGGGATTTGAATTCAGGTCCAAATTTTCTGACTAAAATTCTAGCACTCTTCTATTGAAATGTACTGTCCCTACTTTCCTATCCTTTTGGCTTCCTTCCTTTCCCCATATCACCTCATCCCTTTCTTCCACTACTTTCCTTTATATCCTATAACCACACTTTCAATTCCCTTCCTCCATATCCATGAACTGTCAACTTCTTCCATATTTCTCCACATTTCTCCTTCCCCTCTCCCCACCATCTCTACCATTTCATTCTTCTTTGGGGCTCAGCAGGTCATCAAGATTAAAAAGCACGGCAATCCTTTTAATCTGTTGCTTACAAAATTAAAAAAAAAAAGACAAACATAAAATAAAAATGAGGGATAAAAAAAAAACTTCTTATGCATCAAGTGAATCCAAAAAAGCAGAAGTTGCTACCTATCAGACAAAGCAAAAATATTAAAAATAAAAAAATGGATAAACAAGGAAACTATATCATGCTGAAAGGAACCATAGATAACAAACCAATATCAGTAATAAACTTACATGCTGCAAATAAATGACTTAGCATCCAAATTCATAAAGGAAACATTATCTGAGCTTTACAACACAGACAGTAACACAATGGTGACAGGAGACTCCAATACTCCTTTATCAGTTTTGGATAAGTATAACAGAAAGATAAACAAAAGAGAAAACACAGAACTAAACAAATTTCTGGAGAAACTCAAGTTAAAAGAGTTTTGGTATCTTTTAAATGGGAAAGCAAAAGAATATACATATTTCTTTGTACCATGTGAAACTTTTACAGAAATTGTACTAGGACACAGAGGTATTGTAAAAAAAAAAAATGTAAAAAGACAGAAACAGTCGATACATCTTTTGTAGATCATAATGCATTAAGAACAGAAACTGGTTCAGGGACCACAAACAAAAAATACAGACCCAAATGGATACTTAACAATGAAATCTTATTAAAGCAAAAGAGTAAGTCACAGAAACAATAACTATGTAAAAGACAATGATAATGAAAAAACAACATAACAAAATTTCTAGGATACAACTAAAGCAGTCTTCAGGAGAAAAATCATATCTTTACAATCACACATTAACAAAATAGAAAAAGAAAAGATTAATGAACTGAATATGCATTAAAAAATTCTCAACAAGGAAACAAACTAAAAATAAGCACAAAAGAGGAGATATTAAAAATTAAAAGGGAAGTAGATAAACTGGAAAAAAAAATCCCATTGAAATGATAAATAAAAACTAAAAGCTAGTTCTTTGAAAAAACTAATGAAATAGATAAACTCTATGCTTATCTGATCTAAAGAGAGCAGAAAATCAAATGAATAAAATAACAAGCGAGTAAGGTAAAATCCCAGAAAAGCCAGAAGAAATAAACAAAATAATCAGAACATATTCTGAACAATTAAATGCTACCAAAGCTGAGGACACAGAAGAAATAGAGGAATACTTTCAAAAATATAAAATACCCAAACTATCAGAAGACCAGATAGAGATCTTAAGTAACACAATCTCAGAAAAGGAAATAGATATAGCTGTAGAGAAACTATCAAAGAAAAAAAAATAACAATCCTGGACCTGATGGATACACAGGAGAATTCTATCAAATGTTTGAAGAACAGTTAGTGTACTCTTATATCACAAATTATCCTACA
Source organism: Vombatus ursinus (assembly GCF_900497805.2). Taxonomy (NCBI): domain Eukaryota; kingdom Metazoa; phylum Chordata; class Mammalia; order Diprotodontia; family Vombatidae; genus Vombatus; species Vombatus ursinus. Next base: position 2,693,441 of record NW_020954619.1, read on the forward strand.
AAAATTGAGAATAAACTCTATCAGAATCCTTTCATGAGACAAATATAGTCTTAGTACCTTAACCAGGAAACACACTATAGGTCAATATAAATAAATAATTACTCAAAAAATTTAAACAAAATCGTATCAAACAAATTACAGCAATTTATCCAAGAAACCATTCATTATGACCAAATGGGATTTATATTAGGAATACAATGATGGTTCAACATTAGGAAAATAATATAATTAATCAAATTACAAACTAAAACCTCTGAAGCCAAATAATTGTCTCATTGTATGCAGAAAAAGCCTCGACACAATACAAAAAATTTTTTATGCTAAAAACCCTACAAAGATTAGGCATAGAGGGGTGTTTTAAAAAATACTACATAAAAAAACACCTTTCTAAAACCAAAAGCAAGCATCATAAGGAATGAGGATATACTAGAACCTTTTCCAATAAATATGGGAGTGAAGCAAGGATGCCCACTTTCCCCACTATTATTTCATATGGTTCTGGAAATGCTAGCAATAGTAATAAGAGCAGAGAAAAGAATTAAGTAATAAAGATAGGTAGAGAGGGGATAAAACTATCACTATTTACTTATGACATGATGATTTACTTGGAAAACCCCAGGAAATTAGCAGAGGTGCTAATTGAGACAATTCAGGCTACTAAATAAATCCTCAAAAAATCAATAGCATTTAACTTTGATTAATTAAAACTGAAAATCCAAACAGTGTTCCATGAATGTAATAAAATATTACTGTGCTATAAGAAGTGAAATATGTGATGAATACAGAGAAGCATGGAAAAATATATATGAACTGATGCAAAGTAAAAGAAACAGTTAAGAAATGTAAACAGAAAGAACAACGACATCAAAAACCAAAAGTAAATGTAATAAATGGAATTCAAATGAAGAGATACGAGAAGACATCCCCAAAATACTCCCTTTGTCAAGGTGGGAGGTCCATAGGTGTTACACGTTACACATATTTTCGGACTTTTTCAGTATATCAATTAATTGTGATAGTTATATGCTACCAAAACTGAAAACATAAAAGAAATAGAGAAATACATTAAAAAACATAAAATACCTAAACTATCAGAAGACCCCATAGAAATCTTAACCCAATCTCAGAAAAGGAAATAGACCTAAATGTAAAGGAATTATCAAAGAAAAAAACAAAACAAAACAAAACCCTGGACCTGATGGATTCAGAGGAGAATTCTATTGAACTTTTGAAGAACAGTTAGTACTCACACATCACAAATTATTACCACAAAATAACTTAAAACTTAGGCTTTTCCCCTCTCTAAAAATACTATTTGTCATATTGGGATGGTTTTCAGGGGAGGGGAAGGGGAAGGATACATGGGATGCTATGATGATGGAAGAAACAGAAAATATCAGTAAAAATGCTTTTTTTTCACTTACCAGTATTTTATTTTTTTCCAATTACAGGTCAAGATAGTTTTCAACATTCATTTTTCTAAGATTTTGAGTTTCAAATTTTTCTCCCTCCTTTCCTTTCCTCCTCCCACCCCAAGAGAGCAAGCAATCTGATAAAGGTCATACATGTACAATTATGTTAAACATATTTCCACATTTCACATCATGTTGTGAAAGAATAATCAGAACAAAAGGGAAAAACCATGAGAAAGAAAAAATAAAAAGTGAAAATAATATGCTTCGATCTTCATTTAGACTCATAGTTCTTTCTCTAGATGTGGAGCGCATTTTCCATCATGAGTCTTTTGGAATTGTCTTGGATTACTGTATTGCTGAGAAGAGCTAAGTTCATCATAGCTGATCATTACACAATGTTGCTTTTACTGTGTACAATGTTCTGGTTCTACTTACTTCACTCGGCATCAGTTGATGTAAGTCTTTCCAGGTTTTTCTGAAATCTGCCTGCTCGTTATTTCTTACAGAACAATAGTATTCCATTACATTTATATACCACAATTGTTCAGCCATTCCCCAACTGATGGACATCCTCTCAATTTCCAATTCATTGCCACCACAAAAACAGCTGTTATAAATATAAATGCATGTGGGTCCTTTTCCCTTTTCATGATCTCTTTGGGATACAGACCTAGTAGTGACACTGCTAGATCAAAGGGAATGCACAGTTTGGTTGTCCCTTGGGCATAGTTCCAAATTGCTCTCCAGAATGGTTAGATCAGTTCACAACTCCACCAACAATGCATTAGTGATACAATAAAAAAGTATTTAAAAAAAAAGGTGTCATTTAGGTATGGCAATGGTCATAGAGGGCTTCAAATTAAATATAGCTAAAATAATTCCACATTTTTAGGACGAGGATATATAAAGAGAATTAGAGCTAGTAAAAATTGTGTAACAATTCTGTCTTTAGCATTTCTTGAATCTTTAAGCATTATATAACTTTATGTAGAAATGGTGTTCAAGTTTTATACTAGGATGCTCACAATAAGGTTCCTCCTCAAAGACCTAGAAAAGCTCTCTAGCATGCCTACTCTGAGAAAGACCATGCTGCAAATGAAAAGTTTAAGGCAACTCACCTCCAAAATATGTAGATCATGATTTGCTTTAGACCTTGTGTTTAGTCAAGTCTACGTCTAGATTTCGTCTTATAACAAAACAAAAACTCCCAAAAACTTGGTAGAGGAAAATGTTGCAATAAAAATTAGATAACACTGTCCTAACTCAAGCAACACATGTCAATCTATGAGGAAAAGTCTAATTCTGACATAATGAAATAAATACACTATTTTCATATCTACTTAATAAGTAAGCCTCTCCTACTTAATCTAATTTTTTCTGCATGATGGTAAAGGATTACTGAGAATATTTTTGTATATGTATTTGTGTCAATGGAAAGACAGGCATTCAGAACATATGTTGGATAAAGAGATCTGAGAAAAAGATACCAAGAAGAAGAGTCAGAACTCATTTGTTATTCTCTTCTACATGCAAAGTACACCTGCTTAAATACTTTTAAACCTACAAATTAAAAAAAAAAAGAAAAAGAAAATGGTTTATACATAAGTGCTCTTTAATAACATGACACGAATCATAAAATGCATTAAATAATAATTATTATAATGATAGTTATAATACATAGAATAGCACTTACTATGAGCTAGGCATTGCACTAAGTGCTTTACAAATATTATCTCATTTGATCCTCACAACATCCCTGGGAAGTAGGTACTATTATTACCCCCAATTATTATCCCCATTTACAGATGAAGAAACTGAGACAAACAGAGGTTAAGTGACTTGCCCAGGTTCACATAATAAGTGAGGATGGATTTGAATTCAAGTCTTCCTGACTTCAGACCCAGTGCTCCATCTCTTGCTCTACACATTTCATAAAGATCTATAACTAAAACAATGCCAGAATGTAGATAGATCACTCAGCCTCTGGAAGCCTAATGAGTCTGTTGCAACTAAGCTATAGAAGAAATCTGACAAAAGAGAACATAATCAAGGGTTGTTTGGTAATTAAATTAATATGTTTTCCTCTACTGGTCCACATTAGCTTAAGGGCTTATAGAAGGGAGAGGTAGATCTGCAGTAACACCAATAAGGGTTTTGACTATGTACAGCACAGAGCTTTGAATAATGAGAAGCTCCCCTAAATATAAAGGAAAAAGTGATACATTTTTCCTATGAAAGCAAGCATGGAATAAGGAGGCTACAGTGTACTCTAGGGAGAGTATGGTATACTCTGATGATCAAATATTATCACAGCAGACTTTTGTTTATAAAAAATGCAAAAACTTCCTTTTCCAAGATTTGCTCTACTTCAATACTGCATTTTTCAAGTCCTTCTTATATGTGATAACAAACTCAAGCCAAAATGTTTTGCAAAGCATTACACAAAACTCCAAGTGGCGCCCTTCAAATGTGAACTCATGTACAGACAAGCTCCTGAACTAACATACTCTAATATGACTTTGAATATGTAGACCTGCCAAGGAATAACAAGGAGAAACAGCATAGCCAGGGAACCACTTTCAACACAGCTTGACTAAGTGAACTGGTGTCAAAAGAAAAAGAGGCTGAATGGACGTTCTCAGAGGATTAATCCTCTCAAGATAAAAGCTAAGGGCCCTTTCATATCAAGCTTACCGAGAAGGGCTTTGCCAGGATGGGCACGTGGAGTGGGAAAAATGTTGGCAGGATGAATGAGTGATTTAGGTAGAACTCTGACCTTAACTTTAGAAAGATTATAAGGAAATCCTTTATATTCCCTTATCCTGACAAAACTTAGTAGAGGTTGAATCAATTGCTAGAATCAGTCACTCAAGTTCATTTACTCAAAGTTAAATTGTGTGACCAAAAATAAAATTTTTAATATAAGATATTTTAGCTTTTGAGTATTAAATAGTTCAAAAGGAGGCTTTCATCAGCTTGATAAGAATGACATTAATCCTGCTCTAACAGTCTCAGCAAAACAATATTTCCTGATTATCCTACTACTTGGGACATGGTTTCAAAGTAGTAAATGTGCACAGGGTTGTCCTTATTTTAAGGGAGTTGATGTGAGGAGACGAAGATCAAAGTCCAAACACCTCTGCAAGTGTAACTTATCCAACAAAATACACTTCTCTTCTATAATTTTCACTTGGAAATCTTTTCCTATCACTCACTGTTCTAGGACTAAGGTAAAAGAAAGGCAGTGGCTCCAAGCAGAATGACTAATACTTTCTTTCCTTTAAGTTTTATCTTCTTCACGAAATACACTAAGCCTTAAGTGAGACATTCCTTATGCAACCCACACCTAAACAAGAATCTCCTTTTACATTAATACATCCAGGGAGAGGGAACTCTGTACCTCACAGGCCAATTCATTCTACTTTTGAACTGCTTGAATTGTTACAAAGTTTTGCCTTACATTGAGCCTAAATTTGTCTTTTTGCAACTTCTGCCCATTGCTTCCAGTTCTGCCCTTTGGGTACATGAAGGGCAAATCTAACCTTTTTTCTAAAAAAGAATTTCAAATACCTGGCTTGCAATCAGGTTTCATCCTGCCCCCCAACCCCTTTTGGACCCCCAAATGCCTCTAGGCTAAACAAGAATATCAATAAGTGAATTTTAAACTTATGTACTTTAAAGTAATATTATGGAAACCTCTGGAAAATTATGGGTCTGTAGATATGAAGACAGGGAAGCCAGCAATCAGAGATGAGGAAGAACATTCATATTCTCCCTCCCATGGCATGGGGAAGGGGCAACCTGTACAAAGGTAAAGAAATTTGAATAGAGACCCTGGAAGTCACCTAGTACAACTTCCTTCTCTAATATCATTAAGAAGTGGTCAATAGTCTTAGTGTGAATACTTCAAATGATGTTCTGAAACTCATCACTTCATTAGGCATCCCCTTTCACCATGAGACAATTGTAAATGTTAGTAATTTCTTTCTAATTTATATGTACTACCTTATAATGGACTGAAATACACTTTCCTACAAAAATACCAATTAAATTAGGTCTTGCTCATGGAATAATATAGGCTATATCTACTCCTTCTACATGACAGCCCTTCCAGTATATGAAGGCAGCTACTGTGTATTCTACTTTAATTTTTCTTTTTCTAAGATAAACAATTTCAGGGTCTTTAACTGCTTCATACTGATATTGGTTTCTAGACCCTTCTCCATCCTGGTTGACCTCCTCTGTATACACTAAAGTGTGTGTAGATTTGTCCTGAACTCAATTAAATTCAATGCAACAAATACTGATCAAGCAACTGCTATGTATACATTGCTTTCCAAGGTACCTGCTTTCAAGTTGCTTACAATCTAGAAGAAAGGAAATTGGACATATATACAAATAAATATGCTATGAGGAGATGAGGATTGGTTGCTCACAAAAGGAAGGTACTTAGTTACCATGACAACTCAAAGGCAGGAGAGACAGCTTCTGTCTAGAAGAAATCAGGGAAAAGGCACAAGAAAGAGGTGCCATTTCAGTTGAGCCTTAAAGGAGATGGGGAAGATTTCAATTGGTGGTCCATCTATCTTCCCACTCCCTCTGTGAAATTCCTACCATTCCTTTTAAAAACTAATTTAATAACACATCACCTACAAAAGGTCTTCTCTCATCCTGTCCTCCCCTTCCACCACAGTCACAAGGAATTTTCCTCTTATACCTTACAAAGTATTTTTTCCATTTTTCTTCTCTCTGTATTTCATCCTCAATACTGATTCCCAAACCTTTTCTCCTCCTCAAATCTTCAACCACATCTCTACCCTCAACACACAGAAAACTTAGCCTTTCATTTCTCTTAGAAGGCTAAGGTCAAAATGAACTCCCCCTCAGCTCCCTTCTGCCAGTCCTCACAACTTTTCTGTATCATTACCAATTTCTCCTCTGTCTGTCTGTAAAGAGAAATCCCTATTCCACATTAGGCTTAACCTCCCCTTAACCCTCTGGGCTCTTGATCCCATTCCCTCCTGCCTCCTCTAGGAACTTTTCTGTAGAAGGTGGTATTTGAGTTGAGCTTTAAAGAATGGGTAGAAATTTATAATTGGAGCTTGGGGGAAGTAGAGATAGAAGGTCAACTGAAATTCCACATATTCTTTAAAGCTTAGCTAAAATACTACATATTCCTTATAACATTCTCCCCTATTCTTTTGGCTTACAGGAGACAAAATAATGATACCCAAGTATCTGAAGAGCTGTTATATATTAGAAGGATTAGACTTATTTTGCTTTGACCCAGAAAGCAGAGCAATGGGAGGAAATTTCAGAGGTAGGTGTTAGTTGAATACAAGGAAAAACTACCTAATAATTAAAGTTATGAAAAGTAGAATAAGCTGCCTCAGTGATTTCCCTATTACTACAGTTCTTCAAATAAAGACTACCTACAGGGGATATTGTAGAGGGAATTACTGTTCAGGTATAAATTTGATTGGATGATCTCTGAGGTCCCTTTTAGCTCTGAGAATCTGTTCCTGGGGATAAGAAAATATGGTGCTTAGGGACCAGAACCTTAGAATGCCTTTAGATATTTGAAGAAATATTTCAAAATGAAAGGTTTCTGTCTTCACAAATGTTTCTCAGGAGCTAGAGCAGGTATTTTATCAGCTTTGGTGATAACTTCTTTAAGGTTTTCTTAAAGGACTCATTGGAAACTTCAGGGTAGAGATCATTTGGGTATCACGAGATTCTACTCAGGATTAATTATGGTGACATCTTTATTATAGATAAGTAAACACCTTCTCTAAATAAAATTATTAGCTGTGCTCACAAACAGAAGAGAATTTTTTTCCCTCTATAGCTAAGCTGGTATTAAAAGTGGGAGACCAAATTTTCCCTAGGGAAATCGTCCAAACTCTGTGCTCTCCATTTTGCTACAGTAGCCAGGAATGGGAAATAAGGGTGGTAGCTCCTGTCAGTTGATTTTAAATAAGACTTGAGGTATACATGTATATATAATCAGCAATTCTGAGGCCAGATGCCTAGTCTCCCTTTTCTCCTCCCTGCCTACATTTCTCTGGGGGCATGTCCTCTTTTTGTGATACCTCCTCCCCTTCAAAGCTACTCATAATGTTCTTTTTAACCACATTTTACCTACATAACACATAGGCACTCACAGAGTATGATTTACCCAGGGACCTGACAATCTACTTGAGATAGTCCAATTAGTGACCACTGATTAATTTTCTAATTTGATGACAATCAATGTCATCATTGTATTATTCCACATTAGGCTTAACCTCCCCTTAATCCTGGGATTAAGAGCCCAGAGGGTTAAGGGGAGGTTAAGCCTAATGTGGAAAAAATACAATGAATGTATATATATACAAACTATGCACTTACATAAACAATAGAAATGGAAGCAATTGTAAAAGATCAAACAGGCTAAAGTATAAAACTATATCAGAAAGCAGTGTGGCATAATGGATACATATCTGAACTTGATATCAGGAAGATCTGGATTCAAATTCTACCTTCAACACTTATTAAATATGAAACTCTGGGTAAATGATTTAACCTCTCCAAGCCTCAATTTCCTCATCTCTTAAGTGGGCATAATAATATCTGTAACACTTAGCTCGTAGGATTCTTGCAAGGATCAAATATGAATGTGTGTGTGTGTGTGTGTGTGTGTAATGTGTTGTAAACCTTCTAGTGCTAGCTAAATGTCTGATATTATTGAAACTAAATAATTAAGTTTACTATACCACACTTGAAAGTTCCAAATGTTTCTTGCCAAAAAGACAACTAGCTTTAATAAAGGGAAAAACTGTTGTGAACTTGGAAACTTAAAATATGGCAGTAAGAACAAAATGAAAAGTCAAGAAAGACTCCAAACATATATTTCATAAGGCAAGTCAGCCTCTCAATAGTAAACGATATTGGCCAAATGATCAATTCACCAATCAATCAATCAATCAGCAAATGTTTATTAAGTGTCTAATGTTTGCCAAGAACTGTAATAATCTCTGGGCATCCAAATAAAAAGAAGGAATCAAACTATCTATGGAAGTATTGGACCATCAAGGAAATGTTCAGAGTTAAATTATTTTGAAATATATTTTATACCAAGTAAGAAACCAAGGTAGCTTTGAAAGATATCAAACTGTCATTTCTCAATAGATAAAAGACCAAAAGATACGAACAACCACATGAAAGAATGCTCCAAAACACTAATAAAAGGAGAAATGTAAACCAAAACAGCTCTGATGTTTCATCTCACACCCTGCAAACTGGCAAAATAACAACAAAATAATGCAGTGTTGGAGGGGTTGTAGAATGATAAGCATATCAATCTGTTGTTGGTGGAACTGTGAAATGGTACAATCATTTTGGAAAAGAATGTGGAATTATGCAAATAAAGTAACAAAAATGTCCACACCCTTTGAACCAGAGACTCCACTATTAGATTTATGCCCCAAGGAAGCCATGGATAAGAAGAAAGTTCCCACATATACCGAAATATTTATAGCAGCATTTTTTTGTGTGATTAACAAAGAACTGGAAACAAAGTCAATGCCTGTGAATTACTGAATGGCTAAACAAACTGTGGTACACAAATGTAACAGAATATTACTCTGCTGTAAGAAATGAAATGTGTGATGCATACAGAGAAGCATGGAAAGATCTATATGAACTGATGCAGAGTAAAGTTAACAAAGTCAAGAGAATGACATACATAGTAACAACAATATAAATGAAAAGAAGAGCTACACACTAAGACATCAAAAGTAAATGTAAAAAATTATGAAGCAGGACTGAAGAGATTTGAGAAGATATTCCCAATCCACCCTGTAGATTGTAGTGGAGGTCAGAGGTCCATAGGTGTTATATACTGTATATGCTTTTGCACTTTTTCAATGCATAAGTTAGTTGTGATTTTTTTCTTCTCTAAAAAATACAATTTGTCTCATGAAATGGCTTTTGGAGAGGGGGGAGACAGATACTTGGGAAAATTATGATGATGTAAGAAACAGAATTTGAATAAAAACTTATTTAAAAGAAAAGATATCAAATCCAAAACATGTTTTTCCAATAGGAAGTCATTCAAAAGTTAAAGTATTCTGACACATATAGAACCTATAAACACATAAAACTATACTTTAAAAAAAATTGTCAATTCTTGTTTATCTGGTGACAAGCTAACTGAATTGTGGCTTATTCTATTATTATACTTGCTTTCAAGTTTACTGACAACTAAACTCCAGCCTTATTAAGTACTTACTTGATTCTTTGGGCAACTGACCTTCCTCTGTTTACTCTGAAATCTAAACACTAACACGTCTTCCCCTACTCAAGGGAACATATGACAGAAGGTAAACTTTGTTTCAATTTAAGGAATAATAGTTTACTCTTGGCATTGAATAGTTTGGATAGAAGAGCTGACTTATTTCTAACATCTAGTATAGGTTTAATAATCTATGACTTTAAAATACATGAACAGTGGAGCAGAATGGGGAAGTGAGATAGTTTTCTATCTCTTCCTAAAACCAGTAAAGTGCTATTATTTTGTTTGAAGTGAATTTCTAGAACATCACATATATCCATTTTCAAATGGAAATCCTACACATTTTGAAAAGCCAAATAAAATGATTTTTAGATTATTTGTTTTATACTATTCATACCTTTGCTCCCATTAATAAGAATAAGTTGAACCTACCCTATCAGCATTTTCTACAAATCAAGCTTTAAAAGAAATAAAAAATAATTCCAGTATAAAGGCTTAAAAGAAAAAAGAACATTATTCTAAAAGAAATTTTAGCGAACTTAGTTTACATGAAACAACCTCTGTTACTTTTTTTGAAAATCAGAGTTAATCACAAACACATTTCTTAATCATTATATCATAAATTGTGTCACAATAAATCTATTATTTTTTCTATTTATTAAAAAAACAAATACCATAGATGCAGATGTACGTCTCAGTAACCACAATGGTATATATGCTTGCATAAATATTTAAAGTCAGACCTTTGAATTTATAATGAAGAGGCCACTGCACCACTTTACAAAATAAGGTAATAGTAAATTTAGATGTATGACAAATAGAACTCTGTTCAGAATACTAATTTATGCTGTTGATATCCTAAAAACAAAAAAGTAATGATATCATTCAGATTCCATCTAAACAAGGTTAACACATCTACTCCAGGGAGATCTTAATAAGGCTTGATGAAACCTTATTGCTAAAATTTTTAAATTATCAGACTGGCTTTGTAACTGAGGCATAAGCAAAGCTTCTTGTCTAGCACATTTTTTTCTACTCTTATTCTAATGATACACATTCAATTACTACAGAAAAGAAAAGAATCAAATCAGAAACATCTGTAGTTTGCTATATAATTACTGGATTTTCCCCATGGAGACTGACCTTTTAACATAGATACTAGGACCTGAAAGGCTAAATGATAGAGGATATTCACATGGTTTAAATGTGTAACATGATTACAAGGAATTAAATAGACACTGTCATTTTCAACCTCAATTTATGTTAACATAAGCTTTTACTTTATGATCTTACGTTTAATCTCTCTGCTCAGTATGTAGTAGCTGAATTTACTATTAGTGGGATCCACAAGCTACTGAAAGAGAATATTTTGATTATAAAATAAGGTTGGATACTGTATTTGACACTATTAGGCAACCATTACTTTTACCTGTAATAGGAATCTTTTCTACCAAGCTTTTTTCCTTGCTCTCATCTTCACATGCACTAGTGACTTCTGAAAATGGAATAGACAACATGTTTCAAAGTCACACTGATCAGACTGGTGTTGTTTTCTTTTAAGACCCATTCCCTTTAATTTCTCACTTTCATTATCTCTTTGTTTATTGATCTAAACTATCCATTACTGTTCTTAAACAGGAAACCTACTGTGAATTTTATGGTCAAATATTTCTACTCTGTGAAGCTTTCATGGAAATATCGTAAGTTCTGACAGAATTTGAAACACAAAATAACCTATATGTCTTTATCTTTCAACAGCAAAAGTGTACATCTACCAAAAATCTTGGAAAATCATGATTAGCTTAGATTAAAAATTAAAAGACTACCACATCTTAACTATCTGACTCATTATTCTTTGATGAGAAATGCTCTGAAGTAATAACATAATGCCTACTGTAAGTTGAAAAAAATAATTTTAGGGTAGTAAAAAGAAGCAAGTTCAATTAATTGATCCTTAAAAAACTTTATGATATTTTATGGAATAATTTCCACTTTTGTGTAATAATTCTGGCCACAAAAGATAAGTCCTGCTAAGATTTTATAAATTGAAAAAAACCTTATTTTCCTCAGAAATTCAAATTTAGCAAAATCATGATCCAATATTTCTGTTTTAGAGGGGAAAAAGATATAGCACTGAGTTAGGTGGATATTTCCCTACACATGTACCAAGCTCAAAATATTTCTTATTAGAATGAGAAGGGACATATTTATCAGACGGGAACTACAAAACTGAAAGATGTATTCAACAAAATTAGAATGTTACTACTCTATTGTCTTCAATGTTTTATTTTATAAATATACCTTGAGAAACTGGGTATCACATGAATGCATTTTTGCTACAGACAAACCCTTTCACAATAGTTACCTTGTTTCCTTGTACCAATGCTGTCAAGCCATTGAGCATGTTTTGCTTGCTTTATTTCACTATTGTCATTCAGAATAGATGGCAAGCTGCAAGATGATTCATTACTGTGAATAGACGACCTATCTTCACACTCTTCTGTAAGGGCTTTTTTCAATAATGCTGTAGCCTACAGTATTAAAACACACACACATTTATACAAAGAAATAAAAATAAACTGCTGCCACATTCCCCTTGGTCTCTGTGATATATCAGTTAAAAAAATAATTTTGAGTTTGACATTTAACAAAAATATCTTCAAATTATGTTAAAATTCTATTATTTCATATTATACTTCAATCTTGAAAACAATATACATTACCAATGAAAATCATCTTTTTTTCTTTTTGAGAATATATTTTCTACAACACATTGTATTATGCCATTTAGGTCAGAGAGTAGATTATCAATGTATTTATTATTTCTCAATCTGGACTGGTTTATTCTCTCTTGTGTGTGAACATGGTACCCTACCAACTCAAAAATATTTATATATATACATATGTATGGGGAGGGGGAGAGAGAGAGAGAGAGAGAGAGAGAGAAAGTGAGTGAGTTAGTTCATACCTTGGGTAGGAGATTACTTTTCTGTTAAATACTTTCTGCTTTCTTGGGATCAAGATGGTAAAAATAAAATACCTTCTTAACTAAAAGCACTCAAGTCAGTACTGATTTGGGCTGAGAAAGGCACCTGGAAGAAAGGTGATCAGACTCTCCTCCGCTATCCTTCAAAGACTGCCTCCTGAATTTTATAGAGGTGACTGTTGGCTTGCAGAAAGGCTTCCCCGTAGAGGGGATGTTCTTAGCAAAAGATTATTCACACTAAGCACTAATATGACCTAACCATAAGGTGTAAACATCATATACTTTCCCCTAAACTAACTTGGGCTATTTGAGAGTATTTGTAAATTTATAAACTATATTTCCTTCAAAGAGGTCTAAATGTAATCTCTCTGGTTCTAGTGAGGTGGTAGAGAACAAGTTCAGTCAACCCCATTTTATAAATGGAAAACTAAGCTTTAAAGTCACATAATCAATGGTGATTTTTGATTAGCACCCCCAAGACTTTTGGTTAAGTCTTCCCAACAAAATGAAAATGCTCAGTTCATAAAAGTTTTACTCATAAGGTTTTTTGAGCCAGTAGGTTACCATTTAATACATAACACTACCAAGTAATTGTTCTTCCCCTTCAATTTCATTCAATCGGACTAGCATTTATATAGTGCTCCACAGTTTGGAAAGTCCTTTCACATACATTCTCGCGTTTGATATTAACAAACCTGTGAAATAGATACTACAAGTGCTCTAATTCTAGCCAAACTGGCCTATTGACTGTTCCACCTCTCCCTGTGTACCTTTACACAGGTTCTCCTCTGTGCCTAGATTACTCTCCTCTTCATCTCTGTTTCTTGAAACAGTTATTTTCCTTTTAAGCTTAGCACAAGGGCAACCTTCTAAAGAGGCCACTCCTGAGCCCTTCTGTGTTAGTACTCCCCTCTTGAAATTACTTTGTATTTACTTTGTAGATATGTCTTAGTGCAAATTTTAAGTTTCTAAAGGTATTCCCATACCACTGCTAGATAGCCACTGGAGGAGTCAATAAAAGAGACAGCTGAGTGGGGTCCTAAATGAGGGGAAAGATTTCATAATCATTAAATTCTAGAAGTAGAAAGGCTGAGCTAGAAGGTATCTACAAAGTCTTCTAGTCTAATTTCTCATTCTAGAAAAGATGAAGTTGAGGGCCATAAGATTAAATTTGTCAAAACTCACACCAATAGTAAATATGGCAGCTGTGGCATAAAAGACAGCATCGAGCCTTGAGTCAAAAAGATCTAGGTTCAAATGTAGCCTTACGCACTTATTAACTGAGTGACCATGTTTGAACAAGCCACTTAAACCTCTGGCTACCTCAGTTTCCTCACCTGTAAAATGGGGATAATAACAGCACCTACCTCCTAGGGTTGTTCTGAGGATCAAAAGGGGTAATAATTGTAAAGCAATTAGCAGAGTGCCTGGCATAAAGCAAACCTATATAAATGTTAGCTAATATTGTTATTAAGTAGAAGAAGTGGTATGTGAACCTACTGGTCCCTTAGTCCACATTTATAGTTCTTCCTACAATACTGCATAGCCTTTTTAGAAGAAAGGAAAAGGATCAGTATACCTACAAAAGCTCCAACCTGACTTATTTTACAAAGTTGATGACTCTGAAAAACAGGTACTGGATTAAATAAAAACATAATAACATTATTAATATTTCTTAGTGAAGCTTAATGAAGGTATAGCTCTTATCAGAACAATGGGAACAAATGACCCTAGACACCAGTAAATACTAGTTCTGGTCAAGCTTACACTTGTATTTCAAAGACATTGCTGTAGCTAAATGTTTACGTATTTACTTTTAATTGCATTATGGGTACTAATAACAAGCAAAGGTTTGTTCTGGATGATCTAACTTCTCAGCTAATGCTTCTTGGCTTTAACAATTAAGAAGCGCCACTTTTATATCAAAAAAATAAAAATGTTTTCAGCTCAAGTGAAATTGTTTAGGAAATGTTATTTTTGCTAAGAAATACGTATGATTTATATTCTGTATGCTTTTAAAAACTTAAATTGTGTATTAAACTAAATTTCTGGATTAAAGGGACCCATTATAAAAAAGGGGGGACCTCAAGGGCCATTTATAAAACTCTTATATGAAGAGGAGTCAACTCAACAATATCCCTAACAAAGTAGTCACTAGTTTCTATCTGAAGGGTTCTAGAGTGAGGGGCATTGTACCTCCAAAAGTAATCTGTTCTAATTTTAGATAAAGCTAATTATTAGGAAGTTTTTTTTTCCCCTGACATTGAGTTTAAATCTACTTGTCTGCAGTTTCCTCCTATTCCTCTTCATTTTGACTCTAGGGATTTAAGAGTTTATCTAGTCTAAATACTCCATTGTACAAATACGGAAAAGGAGGCACAGAAAGATAATTTGAATTATCCAAGGTCAGATTCATAATAAAGAGCAGAACCAGTATTCAAAACCCTAATCATTTGAACTCAAATCTAGGGCTCTTTTCACATAAGAAGGCTTGGAATCCTTTCTAGGTGTGGTAGAGAAAGGGGATAAATGACAAATCCAATTTGGCCATAGTGTAGAATATATGAAAAAGAATAGGAGATAAATAAGGAAAATAAATTTGGAGAAAGACTGTGGAGAATACATTGGTCACAATAAAAGCTAATGAATGTTTTTAAATGGAGGAGTATTTGTTAGAAATTTTTTACTTCTATGTAATCAAAATTTTTCATTTTATATTTTGATGCTCTTTATTCCATGTTTGGTTGTAAGCTCTTATCCTAGCTGTAGAGCTGAAAGGTAATTTCTTCCTTGTTCTTCTGATTCCACTGTGACCTTTTATGTCTCAGCAATGTACACATTTGGAGATTATTTTGATATATGGTACAGTTGTTAGTATAAAACTAACAAAGACTACTTTCTAGTTGTCCCAGCTGTTTCTGTCAAAGTCCTTACCTCAGTAGCTGTGGCCTAAAGTTATGCATAACAGAACTAAGACTATTCTGCTAGAGAGAAAAGATACAAGTACTACTAGAAAGCAATACAGGTTTTGGTAAGATGACAGATCATTCTGTTAATAGTGACTACTCTTTCAGTTTATCAAGATATTTTCTTTAATGTCACTAGCATATATAGTAAGTGTGAGCTCTCTAGTATCATCAAAGACACTGATGAAGTCATTAAATACATGATCAAGTTTAGGATAAGTGCATATATTTCACAGAATCCTAGCATTCAAGAGCTGAAGTAGACATGTCAATCTATAAATATTTATTAGGGGTCAACTATGTATAAAGGAAAGCAAAAGATAGTCTCTGCTCTCAAGAAGCTCATAGACAACATCCAAACAACTATGTACTGGTAAGATATATACAGGAGTCCTCATTTCTCACCTGGCTGCACTACTCTGGGATTTCTCTGGCTTCCTTACAAGCCACTGGTCTCTCCAGGCCTCTCTAGCAGTTGGAGATGTGAGACTGGAGGTCAGAAGAGAGATTAAAGCTAGATAAAGCTAGATCTGAGAATTGTCAGCACAAAGACGGTAATTAAATCCATGGGAGCTAATGAGATGATTAAGTGAAATAGTATAGAAGGGAAAAAAGAGGGCCAAGGACAGAACCTTGGGGAACACTCATGGTTAGTGTCCTCAAGATAACAGCAAAAGACACAGAGAAGGAATGGTCAGATAGGCAAAAGAACCAGGATAAAGCAGTATCATAAAAAACCTAGAAAAAAGAGAATATCAAGGATATAAGGGTGATCAGTAGTGTCCAAGGCTGCAGAGAGGTCAAGAAGAATGAGGACAGAAAATTACACTTGATTTGGCAATTAAGAGATGATTGAGATAAACTTAGTTCTTCTCAGCAATACAATGATCTAAGATAATAGTGGGGGAAGCTGCGCCCTTGAGGCCACATGGGGCCCTCTAGGTCCTCAAGTGTGGCCCTTTGACTGAATCCAAACTTTACAGGCCAAATCTTTTTATTAAAGGGATCTGTTCTATTAAGTTCGGATTCAGTCAAAGGGCAGCACTTGAAGACTTAGAGGGCCCATGTGGCTTTGAGGCCAAAAGTCCCACACCCCCATCTAAGACAATTCCAAAACACTCATGATGGAAAATGCTATCCACATCCAGAGAAAGAACTATGGAGTCTGAATGCAGGTTGAAGCATTCTACTTTTTTTTTCTTTCTTGTGGTTTTCCCCCTTTTGTTTCACTCTTCTTTCACAATGTGACTAACGTGGAAAATCCTTTAATAATTGTACATGTATAACCTATATCAGATTGCTTGCTGTCTTGGGTAGGGGGGAGGGAAGAAAAAAATTTGGAACCCAAAAATCTTGTAAAAGTGAATGTTGAAATGTTGAAAACTATCTTTACATGTAACTGGAAAAAATAAAATACTATTAAGTGGGGGAAAAAGAGATCCTTGGTAACTTTGGAGGGAGTAGCTTTGGTTGAATGATGAGGTGGAAAGCCATGCTGCAGAGCCAAGAGGGGAGTGAGATGAAAGGATATAGAGACACCTGTTTTGATCTAGACAACCTTCCTCAAGCAGTTTAATTACAAAGATGAGGAAAGATATGGGACAATAGCTAACATGGATAGATGAATCAAAGAGACATTTTTTTAAGGATGGGGGAAACACAGGCATGTTTATAGGTAGCAATGAAACAGTTAATAGGGAGACAGAATGAAAATAAGTGAGAGTAGCAAACTGTTGGAAAAGAAGGGATGGATTGGGATCACTGGTACACACAGAGTTTTGCCTTGGCAAGGAAAAGGGCCACCTTGTCTTGTGAGACAAGGTGAACAAAGAGATAGTGGCATACCTGAGAGATGTGAGATGAGGAGGAGATAAGAGGGAGCTCTTAGGAAATGGCCTTGCATTTTTTTTCATTGAAATATGAGGCAAGGTTCTCAGCTGAGAGAGTGGGGGTAGGGCAAGGGAGTTATAAAAAATTTGAGGGATGAAAAGGTTGGAAAAGCCACTGTGCTGAGTGGAACAATAAGTCACTTAAGGAGGTCTAAAAGGATTGCCCTGATGCAATAAGTACCCATTTGAGATTATGTAACATAAATTTGTAGTCAATCCATTCATCATGGTTTTATTACTTTCTTCACCTTCATTTAGCAACACATGGGTAGTAGTGAAGGCAGTGGATGGTGGGAGTAATCTAAGATTAAGGGTTGGCAGGGCAAGATCAGGGTTTATTAAAGGAGTTTATTAAATATGTGTGTGTATGTGTGTGTGTGACATGGTTGGACTTGCCTTTCAGGAAGATCAGTTTGGCAGTTGAGTGGAGGATGGACTGAAGTAAGGAAAGACTTGGGGCAGATAGAACCAGTATGCTACTGTAAGGAGGGAGGAAAGGCTGGCTTGCAGTGGGCTAGTGGAATGACAATAATAGCATGAACAATATGGTTAAGTAAACAATTCTAATTACAAAAAAGGGTTGAGAACAATCTTATTTTGCTGTGAAAATTCATTATACTATTCAGTGAGGTAGGATCCATTTGTGGAGAATAGATAATGAAAATCTTTGCTCTGTCTGAATTTGTAAATACATTGTAGCACCTATGTCTTTTCATGGAATCATTCAATAGCTCTTAGGATATCCCAATATTGCCAGGTAGGACACATCATAATTTCTTACATGAACAAAAATAACTGCCTAAAACTCTATAGCATACTATAACTTTCTAGAGAGTTCACAGAATCACTGAATCATAGATTTAGAACTAGAAGGGACCTGAGAAGCTAATATTTTCTAATCCCCTTATTTTATAGTTAAGGAAACAAGTCCAGCATGGCTTAGTAACTTACCCAAGGTCACAAAACTCAGAAATGTCAAAGTCAGGATTTGAACATGGGTCACACAGCTTCAAATCCTGTGATTTCTTCAACATTTCAAACCATTGACAGAGTCTTCTTTACCAAGGCACTAGAAATAACTTTAAGTGTACAATTTTACCTATAATACTTAATCTAGGAGCGTAACAGGTAATTTTTCCAGGCCTGTTATTTCTTAGCATTCACTAAAATTATAATTTTAAATTTAATACTTATGTTTTTTTTTCTTCTGAAAACATGTGAGTACTTCTAAAATCTCATGGATGCCTGGAGTTTTCTGTATTTTATATCTCTAGGATCTGCACTTTTTTTGGGGAGACATAATTCTTTAACAACTCTCAGATTTGTTTTCAAAGAATTTCAACTTTATAATTTTAATCAGTCACTTTTTAAAGATTAGGGGAACTTTTCTGGATTTCCAGTAGTCCTGCATTGTTACTTCCTATTTTCTCAGACTATGGAAACATGTGTTTTGTTCTTTTTTTTCTTTTTTTGCCCCTTTTCTAAATAAAATTCTCATTTTGTTTCAGTTAGGTTTAGAATTTGTACCCTGAAAGAATAACATGAAATCCTAATAGGTATTTCTGACACCTGAATAAAGTAATTAGAAAACAATTTATTCTGTTTGCAAGGTTTTCAAAGGCCAAACATACAGTATAGGTTTTTATTATCCCTTACCTACCTGTAAATTTCTGAGGTGAATTTTATTCATACTTTTTATTTTTCATATAACCAGAATTTCTCCCAGTATTCCTCTCACTCCCGTCAAGAGCTATACTATATACTAATAATTTTTAAAGACAAATATGAGCAAAACTGATCAACACATTAGACAAGTCTGAAAATATATGCAGTGTTCTACACCCATGGATCTCCTATCTCAGCAAAAGAATGGGGTGGGGGAGGTGTCAATTTATATCATTAGAGCCATGGTTTTTCTTTGCCTGATTTTCTAACATCCAATTTTGATTTTTTATGTTGTTGTTCTTTTCATTTTCATTTAGTCATTGTGTATATTGCTTTTTTTATTCTGCTTACTTATATAAGTCCATCTGTCTTCCCATGTTTCTCTGTGTTCATGATTTCTTACGATAACATTCCATTATGTAGATGCACCAAAATTTATCTAGCCACTCCCCAATAGAGGAGAATCTACTTTGTTTTCAGAGTTTAAAAAAATTTTTTTTTATTCTTACCACCACATAAAAAGCTGCTTTAAATATTTTGGTGTATAATGGAACGTCATTCTTATAAATGACATCCTTGATTTCCAAAATGGTAGTACTGATTCACAGATCCACTAACAATGTTCTAGTATGCCAATTTCCCTTCAAGCTCTCCAACATTGATTATTCCTGTCCTTTGTCATCTTTGCCAATCTATAGGAAGTGAGATGAAACCTCAAGGTTGTTTTGAATTTTACTTCTCTCATCTTGAGTCATCTGGTATAATTTTTCTTACGGTTGCTAAGTAGCTTTCAGTTCATTTGAGATTTGTTTTTCATATTCTTTGCCCATTTATCTATTAGGAAAATGCTTTTGGTCTTATATCTATAAGTTATCTATAAATCTTGGATACCAAAAACATATCAAAGAAATCTGACACAAAGATTTTTTTTCTTCATTTGACCACTTCCCATATCATTACTGTAGAAGTTTTTCAGTTTCTTGTAATCAAAGTCATCTGTTTTATTCTTGCCTCTATTCATTGTCTGGTTAAGATTATGTTCATCACTCATGGTTCTGATCTGCTTCTCTCCTCTCTTTTTTATAGTACATCTTTAATAATAAGGTCATACATATTTTAAATTTATTGTATAAAATGTGGTTTAAGATGTTAGTCTAAACCTAATTTCTTCTAGACTGCTTTCTAGTTTTCCCAGCAGTTTTTATGAAATGGAGAGTTCTTTCCTAAGTAGTTTATGGATTCCAGTTTATTGTATTTGCATTGTTTTTGATTCTCCTTTGTCTAGTCTATTCCTTTGATCTACTTCACTTCTTTATACCAATACCAAATGTTTTTGATGGTTTCTACTTTATAATTTGAGATCTGTAAATACTATTCTCCTTTTATCTCTAACTTTTTTGATTACTTCTCAACAGTATAGTTCTGGTTCTCCAAATGAATTTTTATTATTATTTACTGAATTTTATAAAATATCCCTTTGATAGCTCTATTGGCATAGCATTAAAACTGCAAATTGACTTTGGTGGTATTGTTATTCTTATTATATTGGCATGAATTCACATACAAGCACTGAACATTCCTCTAGCTATTTAATCTGTCCTTTATTTCTTTTTTCAGGAGCAGTTGGCAATCGAATGCAAGTATTGTGTGTGCTTTCATAGACTAATCTCCAAATATTTTATGCATTTTCTAGTTATTTGGCATGGGATTTCTTTCTATTATTGCCTCCTGGATTTTGTTATTATTATATAGAAATGCTGGTGGTTTCTTGGTAGCCCACAATTTTCTTGAAGCTATTGTCTTAAATAGTAGTTTGCAAGTACCTATGACTTTCTAAATACATCATCACATGATTAGTCAATAGGTATAGTTCTATCTCTTCTTCACCTATTTTTCCATTTTTCTTTCAC
>NW_020954619.1:2714556-2844060 GCF_900497805.2 Vombatus ursinus
TGCTTTCTTCATCTACTGAAATAATCATGTGATTTTGGATCTTTTTTATGTAATTATGTTTACAGCTTTCCTAATATTGAATCATTCTTGACTCCCTAGCATAAGTCTAAGTTGGTCCTAATGAATGATTTCTTGGAAAAATTGTGATAGTCTGCTCACCAGGTTTTAGTTTAAAAAATTGAGTTTATCTTCATTAATGATGTTGGACCATTGTTCTCCTTCTTTGCTTTATCCTTCCATGGTTTAGGATTTAAGATTTTTGTTGTTTCATAAAATGAGTTTGATAGAGTGCTTTTTTAGTTTGGGAGAATATTTCACATAGTACCGTTCTATAAAAGTTTCATATATTTCTCTCATGAATCCATTAGGAACACGAGGTTTTTCTTTGATAGTTCTTTTATAGCTAATTCTATCTACTTTTTTTTTTGAAATTAGACTACTAAAGCTCTCTAGGTGGCCCTTTGTTAGTTAGGTATTTAACATTTTTTAAGGTATTCCTCTATTTTTCTTGTATTCTGAGTTTTATTAGCATATAATTGTGCTCAGGAAATTTTTTGTTGTGATTTTACCTTGCTTATTTTATTTTCAGTCAGGTTGTCTAAAGGTTTATTGTTTTGTTAGTCTTTCCAAAGAATTAGCTTTTAATTTTGGTTATCATTGCTATATTCTGTTTCGTTCACAATTTATTTCTCTACTAATTCCTAAGTCTCCTCTTTTGTGCTTATTTTGGGTTTGTATATTTCTTCACCTTCTAATCTTTAGATATGCATATTCACTTCGCTAATTTTTGCATTTTTTATTTTGTTCATGTATGTTTTTAGATATGCAGTTTTTACCATGACAACTGCTTTGGTTGTATCCTGGAACTTCTGGCATATTGTTTTATTATAATCTTTCACATAATTATTCATTTTTCTATGATTTGTTCTTTAACCCACTTATTATTTGGGCTTTCATTTTTATCTCCATTTGGGTTGTGTCTTTGTGCTTCCTCAATTGATTACTGTTTTTACTGTCTATAAAGAATGTATTAAGTATTTTTGACTTTCCACTTTAGTATTTCTAATTTTTTTACAATTTCAGATATCTTTATGCTCTAACATGTGGTCAATTTTTGTCAAAATTCCATGTGGGGCTGAAAAATAGGTATATTCTTTTGAAGTGCCATTTAGAAGATACCATAAGTCTTTTAGACCTAATTTTTCCAGAAATTTGTTGAATTCTATATTTTCTCTATTGAATTTTTAGGTTTGTCAAAAATTGAGACATTGAATTCTCCTATTATTACTTTATTACTGTCATATATTCTTATAATTCAGTTAATTCTTTGTTTATGACTGTAAATGTTAAGGTACTTGGAGCACATAAATTTAATAGTGATATTGGTTTGTTGTCCATAGCTCCTTTCAGCATACATGTGCTTTTCTTGTTTATGCTGTGAGTTTTTGTTTTTGGCTGACATTATGATTGTACTATGTTTTGAGGAGTGCACTTGACGCATGGAAAATTTTTTCTAGCTTCTCATTTTCATCCTATGAATGGTTTTTACTCTGTAGATATATTTCTTGTAAGCAGTAGATTGTGGGATTTTATTTTGTTATCTAATCTGTCAGTCTTTTTCATTTGATTGTATGTTTAATCCATTTACATTTAAAGTTAAGTTTCTATTTTCCTGCATTTGACTCTATTTTTTTCTGAATTTGGGATTTTTTTGGTTCCTCTTTAAAAACAATATTTTGTCTCTCCAGTTACTTTTTCTTAATTTACTTTAAAGGAAACTTCCCAACTGCTCTCTTCCCCTCAACTTCAAGTTCCCCGCATTCTCCTGTTTCATAGACCTTTCTCTGACTGAGGCTGATGACTTTGAATCCCTGATCATGAGGTCCATTTTTACCCTGTGTCCTCCTCATGACTTTTTCTTTCCTATTTGCATGAAATGTTCTCTTTGAGTTCATGTCCTCCTACTCTTCCAGATGTTAGTTGCTTCCAGGGACTCTGATTCCATTTTTCCTAAGGGGAGATGCTATCTATGAAGGTACAACACTCTCTCAGAGGTTGCGGTCTCTCTGAATATCAAATCCCTGCACATTTTACCCATTTTAGAGTATAAATACTAGATGTTAAAGTCCCCACTGTCATTATAGAATGTCTTCCTCTTCTCCTTGGGAGTCTTCTTCAATGGAACCCCCCACCATTACTGAATTGAGATTTTTCCCTTTCTTACCTCTGTTTCAATACTTCCTTTGCTACATCATCCATTTTCCCATAGCACTTCTTCCAGAGTTCTTTACCCCTTCATTGTTTACCAATGACATGATTTGAGTGCATCACACATTCTCCTTTATATTCTTCCTATCTTCTCCCCTTCTATGCACCTTCCCACCTTGCAAATTAGTCCCATATCAAAAACAAACAACAACAACAACAACAACAAAACCCCAAACACATTGATTCACTGATAGGTGGTGTGGTGTGAGGTTTAGTTCATGGTATTTCAGTCCTATTCTGTCACCTTTTCATATATGACTTCCACTTTCTCTTTTTTCTCCTTGTACTTTTAGAGAGAAATTTCTTAATGGTCTCTCTGTTGTTATTTTGTTGTTTTTGCTTTTAACCTCACGGGTCTCTTTCTAGCTTTTTTTTTTTCATTTTGCAAATTTAGGGAGCATTCCATCTATGCCTTCTCCAAGTCATTAATAAAAAACGTTAGATAGTACAGGACCAAGCATAGATCCTTAGGGAATTGTATTAGAGATCACCTACCAAGTAGATCATGTGCTCAAACCTGAAACTGTGATCTCACTGATGTGGACATTTCTTCTAGTGATGCAGATAGCAACACATCTACTCCTTCCCAGTCTATGCAGTTTTTGTCCATTCCTCCCAATAAGCTCAGGGCCTTCCTTTATTTTTTGTTGATATGGAAGAAAATATCGCTGGAACCTATGGGCTCATTTCCCTTGCTTCTCCTCATAACCAGTGCTTTTTCTTTTGATAATATATCTCTTTGATAACATCCTTTATAGCACTGAATTTTTGTTGTTCCTGTTATGATGATGATGATGATGATGATGATGATGATGATGATTTTGAGACTGGGTCTTGCCCAGGCTCAATTTGCTTCCATTACTGATCAGTACAGAAGCTTTGACCTGCTCTATTTCTGAACTGAGCCAGTTCCCCTATCCTTAGGCAGCCTGGTGGCCCATGCTCCCAGGGAGTTTTCATTCTACCACTGGAATTAGTGTGGATACACTGCAGCTTAGAACTTCTGAACTCAGGTAATCCACCAGCCTTAACCTCCCCAGTATCAGGAATTAGATATGTGTCACCATGCCTAGCCATAATTATATATTGTAGTTTACTCACCTACACCATATGCCCCTACAATGACCTCTAAATGATATTCATTATTAATTCTTTATAAACTGTAATTTCTATGACTCATAAATACACAAAAACATTGTTAAGAGAAGTTTAGGGTCACTACAGTTTACAGACTCCACTCTTTCTTTTTATAAAAACTGGAAATGCCTTTCTTCACAGCTGTATCAATTCTGTATCCCACTGTCTTTTAGAAATTACTGACAATGGTTCAGCAATCACATTATCTCAATTTTTTCAGTTCCCTAGTAAGTTGTGACTTGAACTCATCAAGGGTTGGTAAATGCTCTCTTACTATTTTCCCTTCTTGAGCAGCGGATCACCTTCCTATTAGCCTTTATTGTTCCATGTTTTCCACTTCAAAGATCATTCTTCTTGGCAGAAAAATGAAAAGCAAAATAAAAGTTTAGTGTTGTCTTCTCTCTGGCATCTGTCCCAAGCAATAGTCTTATCCTTTCCATAATCCTTATTTTAGCTACACCTTTTATTGCTTTTCACTTTTTTCATATATTCGTTTTCCATTCTTGTGACATTTTCCCAGTAAGAAAAAACAAAGTATACACAAAGTAAATGTGCAGTTCTGTCAAGGAAAATGTAGCCAATATAATCTTTGTAGAAAATATTTCTGAGTTGCTTTAAGGAAATTTCACATTAAGGAAAATAAATATTAATTTTAAAAAATTTGAAAAATACTTTAGCATTCCCAAGAATATTAGGAATATATAAAAACAGATGAAAACTTTTTCAACGCACTGAACCAAATAATTTCAATTATGTGTTTAATGTCCTTAATACTTAAGTACGTGGTGGTGGTAAGGTCCTGAGAGGAATGTTATCTTGCTTTATGTACTTTTTAGTACAGCCCAATGACTCTGATAGTGCCTTGGAAATAAGGTATTACACATCAGATAAATTTAATTTCAGGAATAAATTAAAATAAAATCATAATGAATAAGCAAAGATTGCTATCAAATGAAAGCCAATGAAATGAATGAACCTTTGTTTTCACTCATTTCATAAAATACAATCAAGTATTCTTTAGAATCCCCAAATCTGGATGACCAAATGAGTTCTATCTAATATTATAGCAATATAGCTTTTAAATAAATAAAGTAAATAAGTTAAAGTAAATGTTCAAATGAAGGATTAAAAAATTAAATTAGAATTTGTAATGCTTGCAAGACAAATTCTCTGATTTATTACTACAGTTAAATGAAACATAAAAAATTCTGAAAATCAAGCTACTTATTGGTATTAGTTAACAGGTATTGAATTACCCCCTTTGTTAGAGTAAAAAACCTAAGCTATTACCCTGTATTGATTATCTTCAATTTATCTTGTATATATCCTGTTTGTACAGAGACATTTTCCTGTTGTCTTAGACATTCATTAGACTGTGAGCTCCTTGAGAGCAGGGATTGTCTTTGCCTTTCTTATTATTTCTAGTACTTAACATGGTGCCTGGAACACAGCAAGTGTTTAGTAAATGCTTAATGGCAGACCAATTATTGATAATTAAGAAAAAAATTGCTATTAAGAACTCCCTAAATAATTACAAGTAAAATAAAACTACTATCTTATCTTTTGGATGTTAAGGACTATAAATAAAACAACTATCTTAAATAAAAACTTTTTACTTTACAGAAGTTTTAAATTTACTTTTTGGAATTGACTGAAGCATAGAGCACACTACTTAACAGTTTATAGATTTTTAAAAAGTGATTGACTTCTCCATCTAATACACCAGAATACTAGGATACACCATGATATGCTATTAAGTAGCATATTTATTCACGAGTCATACTATAAGTCAATAATTCATAGGAAACAAAGAAATATATCCTGGATAAACATAATTATCTCTTTTTCTACCACAGTTTAAAGCAAATGGAAAAGCTTAAAGGAAGAAAAACAAGCATGCTGCTATCATTTAGAAATGACATCCTTTTATGTAGTGAACTACTTTATATGTAATAAACAAAAATTCAAAATACTTAGACTGAACTTAAGATTAAATTGTCATAAATTTGGTTTAGCAGGTATTACAGTATTTTAAGGAAAAGATAAAATGATCACTTATGACAAGCTATTAATCTACAGAGAATAAGAGGCTACGCTGAGCTTCAAAGAGATTCTGATTAATTTTTCCTTGTTTCTCTACTGAATATTAATAATATATGTATCAAAAGGGTATAAAAGCAAACACATGACTGAAAATACTAAAAAACTAAAATATATCTTCAAGGAACAAATAGTTGTCATTCCCCCAACTGTCTGTAAATTAAGACCTGATATTTCAAAAACGTTCTGTTTAAAAAAAGTAAAACATATACCAACAAAAATTTCATTTAATAATACATAAATGGGGGCAGCTAGGTGGCGCAGTGGATAGAGCACTGGCCCTGGATTCAGGAGGACCTGAGTTCAAATCCAGCCTCAGACACATAACAGTTATTAGCTGTGTGACCTCAGGCAAGTCACTTAACCCCACTGCCTAACCCCCCCCCCCCAAAATAGTATATAAATGTACCAGACTTAAAATTTAATATATCATCTAGCAGATGGTTTTCAATTCAATAAACATTCATTAAGCACCTACTATGTGCCAGGAATTATGTGAGGTGATAGGAATACAAAGGCAAAATTGAAATAGTTCCTAACATCAAAGTGCTTATACTATAGTAGGAGGAAAAAATATGTTCAGAGATAAGTAAATAACTATATACATATATATGTATATGTGTGTATATATATATATATACACACACACATATATATGTACATATATATAAAAAATACAAGGTAATTACTAAGCAAGCAATAGGTGAGGTAGAGCACTAAGAACTGAGAGAACCAGGAACGAACTTGTTCGGTAAGTAGCACTTGATCTAAGCCTTAAAAGGACTAGGGGCTTCACAAGATAGGGGTGAAGAAGAAAATTTCAAGAAATGGATATAATCCTTGTTCTCAAGGACTCAATGTTTAATGCGGGAGACAATATGGAAATAATTAGGTAAAACAAAATATATACAGGATAAATTGGGGGTAATCTCAGGGAAGCGACTAAGGTTGAGGACTGGAAAAGGCTTTTTTTGGTGTATAATGTGTTAGTTTAATATGTTGCTAATAATCAATAATACTAAAAAACAAAACTGTAGCTAAATTTTTTTATCTTGAATAAAGATAGTAATGATATGTATCAGATCTTCCTAACAGACTGAATGTACTTTTTATTTATTTTGTAAAGTATTTGGAAAAGGCTTCTTGAAGGAGGTAATAATAATTCCTAGCATTTACATAGAATTTTAGGGTTTGCAAATATTATCTCATTTGATCTCCACAATAACTCTTTGAAGTATGTTTCCCATTTTTTCAAGATTCATTAATTTATTTATTTTTAGTTTTCTACATTGACTTCCACAAGATTTTGAGTTCCAAATCTTCTCTCCATCTCATCCCTCCTCCCACCCCAAGATTCATGGATTCTGAATACCCCTTCCCCTAATCTGCCCTCCCTTCTATCTCCCTCCCCCCTCTAATCCCCTTCCTCTTCTATTTTCCTGTAGGGCAGGATAGATTTCTATACCCCATTGACTGTATATCTTATTTCCCAGTTGCATGTGAAAACAATTTTTAACATTTGGATTCCAAATTTTCTCCCTTCCTCTCTCGCCACTCACCCTCATTGAGAAGGCAAGCAACTCAATACAAGTTATACATGTGCAGTCATGCAAAACACTTCCATGGTAGTCATGTTGTAAAAAACTAACTATATTTCCCTTCATCCTATCTTGTCCCCCATTTATTCTATTCTCTCTTTTGACCCTGTCCCTCCTTAGAAGTGTTTGCTTCTGATTACCCCCTCCCCCAATCTGCCCTCCCCTCTATCATCCTCCTGCTCTCTTATCCCCTTCCCTCTTCTGTAGGGTAAGATAGCTTTCCATACCCAATTGAGTGTGTATGTTATTCCCTCCTTAAGCTAAATCTGATGAGAATAAGATTCACTCATTCTCTCACCTTCTTCCGTTTCCCCTCCACTGTAAGAGCCTTTTCTTTTCTGTTTTTTTTTTGTGAGATAATTTACCCCGTTTTACCTCTCCCTTTCTCCTTCTCTCCTCTCTCACTATTAAATTTTATTCACCAGATACCACCCCTTCATCTTCAACTCACCCTGTGCCCTCTATCTATCTATCTATCTATCTATCTATCTATATACATACATATAATTTTTTCCCTCCAACTACCCCAATACTGACAAAGGTCTCATAAGTTACAAATATCATCTTTCTATGCAGGAATGTAAACATTTCAACCTTAATAAGTCTCTTAGGATTTCTCTTTCCTGTTTACCTCTTCATGTTCCACTTGAGTCTTGTATTTGAAAGTAAAATTTTCTATTCAGCTCTGGTCTTTTCATCAAGAATGCTTGAAAGTCCTCTATTTCACTGAATGTCCACTTTTCCCCTGAAGTATTATACTCAGTTTTGCTGGGTAAGTGATTCTTGGCTGTAACCCTATCTCCTTTGCCCTCTGAAATATCATATTCCAAGCCCTCTGGTCCCTTAATGTAGAAGCTGCTAAATCCTGTGTTACCCTGATTGTGTTTTCACAATACTTGAACTGTTTCTTTCTGACTGCCTGCAATATTTTCTCCTTGACCTGGGAACTCTGGAATTTGGCTACAATACTCCTAGGAGTTTTCCTTTGGGGATCTCTTTCAGGAGGTGATTGGTGGATTCTTTCCATTTCTATTTTACCCTCTGGTTCTAGAATACCAGGGCAGTTTTCCTTGATAACTTCTTGAAAGATGATGTCTAGGCTCTTTTTGTGATCATGGTTTTCAGATACTCCAATAATTTTAAAATTATCTCTCCTGTATCTATTTTCCAGGTCAGTTGTTTTTCCAATGAGATATTTCACATTGTCTTCTATTTTTTTAATTCTTTTGATTTTGTTTTACAATGTGCTGATTTCTCATAAAGCACTAGCTGCCAATTGCTCCACTCTAATTTTTAAGAAAGTATTTTCTTCAGCGTGCTTTTGGACTTCATTTTCCATTTGGCCAATTCTGCTTTTTAAGGCATTCTTCTCCTCACTGGCTTTTTGGACCTCTTTTGCCATTTGGGTTAGGCTATTTTTTAAGGTGTTTTTAAGGTCTTCAGTGTGTTTTTTTGGATCTCCTTTATCAAGCTGTTGATATGTTTTTTGTGATTTTCTTTCATCACTTTCATTTCTCTTCCCAATTTTTCCTCTACTTCTCTTACTTGCTTCTCAAAATCCTTTGTGAGCTCTTCCATGCCCTGGGACTGATTTATGGTTCTTGGAGGCTTTGGATGTAGGAGCTTTGACTTTGTTGTCTTCTTCTGGTTGTATGTTTTGATTTTCTTTGTCCCCAAAGAAAGATTCTGTGGTCTGACTTTTTGTGAAGTTTGCTCATGATCCCAGCCAATTACCTGAGTTTTAAACTCTTTGTTAAGGTAGGGGTCTGCTTCTAGTGTAGAGAATGTACTGTCCCAAGCTTTGGGGGTTTTGTGCAGCTGTTTTCAGAGATACTCCTAGGGACCTGTAAGTTTTCAGTTCTTCCAGGGTGGTATGATCAAGGATGAGGTGTTTACTCCTTTCTTGGCCTGGGCTCTGGTCTATGAGTGACCACAAGCACTCTTTTCTGCCTTGGAACTGTGAAGAGGATTCCCTGTCCATTGCTACTACAAGTTCTACCATGCCAGCACTCCTCCTCACCCCAGGACTGCCACCCAGAGTTGTGACTCAGATCCAAGCACAGGCAAAGCAAGAGAATCCTGCCTCAGCAACAAGCAAAGAGATCCTTGTAATCCCACTCTGATCAGCCACTCAATTCCCCCTCAGTCTGTGGGCCAGAAGCTCCAGAAGCAGCCACTGCCCCAGGGTACGCAAGGACTGGGGCTGGGACCTAGCTTCTCTCTCACCACAGTCACAGACTTTTTCTACTGACCTAAGTTGTCTTTGGCGTTTGTGGGTTGAGAAGTCTGGAAACTGCCACAGCTGCCTGTGATTTAGTCTTCTGAGGTCTGCTCCAGGTTCACTGAGGCCTGTTTTGCTTGCGTGCCCACGCTGAACTGCATTCCTCTCAGCCTGGTGTGAAAGACCTTTCTAATTAACCAACCAGGTTGTCTTGGGCTGGAAATTTATTTCACTCTTTCTTTTTGTGGGTTCTGCTGCTCTAGAATTTGTTTATAGCCATTTTTTACAGATATCTGGAGGGGTTTGGGGGAAAGCTCAAGTAAGTCACTGCTTTTACTCTGTCATCTCAGCTCCGCCCCCTGAACACTCTATGTTTCCCATTTTTCTCAAGAGAAAATAGATGCAAACAGAAGTTAAGTGACTTGTCCACGGTCACACAACTAGTAAGTAAGTACCTTAGGTTGGATTTGAACTCAGGTCTTCCTGATTCCAGGTGCAGCATTCTATTCACTGTGCTACATCAGAGCCAAAAAGGTATGATTTAGCAGATATCTGAAGGAAGTGAGGGAAAGCAGGGAGTGGAGATGAGGAGGAACAGAGTTCCATGCATGGAGGATTAGCAGTAAAAATATGTAGAATCTGGAGATGGAGTATTGAGTGCCAGGAACAGTAAAGGGACCAGTGTCACTGGTTTGTAGAATATATAGTAGAGGGGAGGAGCAGGAAGGTGTAAGAAAACTGGAGGGTTTTTTGAGTGTGGTGGAGACATGGGCATGTTTATAGATAGCAGAAGCAGTCAACTGACAGGGAAGACATTAGTGAGAGAGTAGGGATGATGGAGGGAACAATATGCTATAGAAGATGAGACAAAATAGGATCACATGTGCATGTAGAGAGATTAATCTCAGCAAAAAAAAGAGCTACCTCTTCATGTGAGAAAAGAGTACAAACCATGATAATCATGGAAAGCATCTTGGTGATGTGAAATGAGGAGGATGGATTAAGAGGGGTCACTCAGTAAATGGCTTCAATTTTTTCAATACCATACGAGGCAAGGTTTTAGGATGAAAGGCTTGGGGGAGGGGGAGTCATGGGAGATTTGAGGAGAGATCAAAAGGTTTGAAAAAGTCACTGTGGTGAGTGGGATGGTGAATGGATTAGTGAGACATAAAAGGATTGCTTGCCACACTGAGGGTTCAGTTAAAATTATGTAACATAAACTTGTAGAGGACTCAGTTATCATGATTTCATGATTTTCTCCAGCTTTATTCAGCAGCACATTAGCAGGAGTGAAGGGAGCAGATTACGGGAATAATTCAAGTCTGAGGTTTGAAAATGGGAAGATCTTTTATAGGTTAAAAGGGCCAGGGACTTGATAGAAGAAACAATGGATCTGAATTGGTTTAACATTGGGTCACAATAAGGAAGAGAAAAGAATTTAGCCTGTGCAAGGTTGATAACCTGGGATAGGACTCAGAGGTGGAGATAATGGTAGATAATGGTAGCACTGAGGAAGAAGAAAAGGATTTGGAGTTGCAAACTCCAGAGGGAGAGGAGGAATGACAAAAGATTATGAAAAGATAAAGGAATTTCCAAGGTCATGAACATGAATATCAAATCATGGGGAATGAGTTTTGGTAGGTTATCAATGTATACAGGAATGTATCATACAAAATAATACTGAAGATCTATTAATGGGGTAGGAAATCACCTCCAATAAATTTCAGAAGTAGGCTTATTAGATAGTACAAAACATTTCAAGGATCATGGTCTGTAGTTCAGCTTTGTGGGCTATTTGGCTTGCTTACTGTATCGCTTTAGGGTGAGCTTTATTTATGGACCATTCATTTAGTTAACTTTCTCACCAGCTGAATGGATAGGTGGAACAGGGGATGGAGAAACAATGGCAAGTGAAGGTTCAGAATCACCAGGATAGGGAGAGAATGACAGGGTAGGAGTAAAGAATATTAATTGCTGAGAAAGGAGTTTAGGTAGATTATCATTGTCTAAAGGGGTTTAGCCTCAGGTGGGGCAAGGCAAACCTAGTGAAGCTGCAGAGAGGGTGCCTGGAGCAAACCAGAATGGCTATTCAGGGAGGCTAGTTCAGGCAAGGCAATTCCTTTAGAGATGCAGTTGGCTAGAGAGGGTTTCTATCTGATTTTTCTCCTCCCAATTCATTTTTATTTCTATTAGATTTTGGTAGTCATTATCTGATGCACAACAAAGTACATGCATGTACTATGACTTCAATGTAATGCTACTTGCTTCAATACATTAGGAATTCATGATATTATCTATGTGGGAACTGTTTCTTCTGAAGCAGATTAAGCTATTATGAAAGACTGAGCATGTCTGACAAATTGTTAAAGTCAGAAAAAATTCATCATCTGGTGGTGAATCCTCTGGTGATGAACCTTTTCAAACTCACTCAAATGTAGTCTGTTACTGGGTCCCTAGAACTTACTTGAAGCTAACAATTCAAGTGGTGTACTTCAGAGAAAGTAGGGTCACCTCCACATCATGATGAAGGTTTTAGTGGAGAACAAAGTAAGGATACTGTTTTTTTAAAGTAAAACACTGGAATTTACAGTTAAATATGATTTGCTATCCTTCACAATAGTCACTATGGAAAACTATACTGTCATTCTAATGATACAATTATCATTCAAAACATTTGTGGAACTCTTTTCTTAAAACTGTATTCAAAAAAATCAGTTTATGATCTAGGTAAGGTAATCAACTTTAGGTACTTTATAGTCACATTTAATTTTCAACACAAAATGGCATTGCTCAATACCGTTTACCAGACTTGGCTTAAGATGATTCTGGATTTTGCAACAATCAAATTTACCTTCAACAGAAAGTCTTCAATGAGGATAATAAGAAATGGGCCACAGTCTCTGAAAGCTAATTTCAAAAGAGCAATATTCTGACCAATGGTTACATTGTTGAAAATGTGAATAGTCTCTTAAGATGATGAGACTGAAGGACATAATACTCATTTTCATGTTTAATTTCTGACTTATTTGTTAATCCTAATGACTAGTTCTGGATATGAGTAAAATCATGTGCAAAAATAAGTTGGGAAAATTAATTTTGGCAATTTCAAAACAAATTAATTTTAAAATCAATCAAAGCCACAAGTCAAAATATTTGTTAATAGCAGGAACGTTCTAAAAACGTGGTCTACTTCTATGGATAGACTTTCCATTTTGTTGTTGTTCAGAGATGTCAACTTTTTGTGACCCTGTGGACCATATCATGGTTTTCTTGGCAAAGATACTGGAGTGGTTTGCCACTTTCTTCTCCAGTGGATTAAGGCAAACAGAAGTTAATGACTTGGCCAGGGTCTGAGGCTGGATTTGAACTCAGGTCTTCTTGACTCCAGACCCAGTGCTCTGTCCACTGAGCCACTTACCTGCCTCCAGTTTTTGGTCAATGCTAACGATAAAAAAATCCCAAACTTGGGTCTTATAAATCTTTAATATCTGTGGTAGTCATCTTGAGTTCTATTGTATTCTCCAAACCAATAACCAACAGCTATAGTGCACAAAGGAACATCTATATTCTGTTGAGAAAAGTAGTTTTCAAATCATATTCTATACCATCCCCAGAGTTTCACAAGGTCAATACCTAATGTGAGCTCCCTATAAAAAGGTGGCAGTAGCAGCCAATCTATTTGTTCTACCACAAAGACTCATGCTGATACTATGTCAAGAGCTGGACTTCTAGGGTACAAAATATAATACAAAGGCTTTTATGACCTAAAAAGCTTCAAAAATCTGTTGCAGATTTCTGATTGTTATACTTTCCACTATAGTTCTTGAGGATATTAGATATTACCCCCAAATGAATAACAGTATAGTATAAAACGATTACAAAAGTTACTAACCACAGAACTTTGGTTACTGTTTTCTGCTATCAAGACGTCAAACATCTTGGCTACATCTTCTTTGAGAGAGATATCGTGTTTTTTTAAGGCAGAAACATGCTTTGATAACTGCTCTCTTAATGGGCCAGAGTTAAATAGTTCTTCAGAGCTGTAAAATAGAAATACAGAAAAAGTTATCAGTTTGTCACATTGATTAATGATCACTTATAGAATGAAACCTGAAATGATTTCAAGGGCCCCATAACTAAGTACAAGCTTCTAAAACAATAATAATCAAAATATAAACTTAATCTTGGTTTTACAAGGGGACATGTGTCTTACTAGATTACGTTGCCTGCAAACAGAATATGCTGCTTTGAAAACAGTCTCATGGTTTTTATAGCTAATCCCTCCATAAGTACATAATCTGAAAGAGATCAGTTTATTTTCTTTCAATGAGAACATTATGTTTATTTTAAGAGGCTAAACACAAAGTATTAACTAGTGTTAATAACACTATATTTGAAAAGCTAAAAATTACAGCAAGATCAAAAGTAATAGAAACACCAGAGGATAATGGTGTAATTTCCTATTTAATTAGATGTCATCTTTAGCTGTATATATTGGTCATTACTTACTGTGACTCTAGTATCCTCTCATATACTTGAGTAGACATTTTTAAAAATTCATTTTGACTTCTTAATTCAGTGTCAAAAACCATTTTGGACCTTCTAATTGGTTTTCCATCACAAATCCTTGCATACAGTATTTCACAACTGTAAGCATGTTCCCTTTGGAATAATGGCCTCCAAAGTGAAGGTTAGGGTCCCATTGGAGGCTTTCCTCCCTTTCCTTCAAGGACTAATCCCTAGGGGCACGTGATCAAACAATCGGAGGGTAGGTAAATGGGCAGCATCTCATCCTTACTCTAACAGTCAAATCTGGGTTTGTCTCAAATACAACCATAGCTTCAACATTCCCCTTTCTTCTACTGTACAAACTCCCAACCTTCCCCCTTCTGAAATAGAGCTTGTTCCTCAGGTATCCCAGGCACCCCTAGCAGTTATCTATACAGGTAGCATTGGTAAAATTCAACTCCCTTCCTCCCCTAGCCCACAACCTTGGAGCCACAGTAGGTCCCCTTAGAAGGAAGATGGTGGCAGTATTCCTGGACAGAAGCTTGGCAATATGTGATAGGCAAAAGGAAAAAGGGGCAAAGGAATAGCGGGTAAAGAATGGTTGCAGCTGAGCAGATTCACCAAAGGACTGAGACAGATAGGGAGGAGAGTGTAGACATTGCAGGGTAATGGCCTAGAAAAAGTTGAGGAATAGAGGGAATGGTAATTATGATGAGAATGAAGAACAGCATAAGGGGTGGTAAGTCACAGGGAAAGATGGAATAATAAAATATTGTGAATAGATAAAAGAATTTAGGAGTTTATAAATATGGAACTGTAAAACTTGGGTGCAGGCAAGATCAAAGGTATGCTTATCTCTGTGTAGCTGAGGTCAAGTGGAAGAGAAACAGATTGAGGTCCTTCAGGACATTTGAGGGAGTATCAATATGTACAGAAATGTCTCCTAGTGTAAGAGAGGGAGATGGGGAGGACAGAAAGATTATGAGTCGTACATTCAACTTAATGAGAAAGGAAAGAAATGTCCTGGAGGTTACAGAAAGCAGCTATCAAGATTTAGATAGGATGATAAATTTGAGTAGTGTGAACCTCAAAAGAGATTAGTTAAGGTGGTTATGGGAGGGTCTGAAAGTGGTACTAAGAAACAAGGAGTAATGCAACTCCTCAACCATGATCAATGAGTTAGAGAGTATTAGAGAAAGAGTAGTCAGGAATGGAAAAGGTGGCAGGGGAACACGTTGTCAAGAGGGTGTTATTTCTTTCTGAAGAACACAAGATGGAAGGAGTGAAAAAGAAAGAGGTTTAAGATGAAAGGAACTTTTGTTAATTGCTGAGCAAGCATTTCCAGGAGCTTGGTATTATTAGAATAGGTTGACTATAAGGAGATAGGCATATGCTAATCATTTAAACAGAACTAAATAGAGTTTTTGAACAGAGATATCAAGTTATTCAATCATAAATATGTAAAATGGTAAAAAAAAAATTTAAAATTTCAGGTATTTTATTTTGTGATTGGGGGAGGTGTTAAGAAAACATCTTATTTTCTAATGCTATAAAAAGAACTAAATTTTTCTATTTAAAAGTACAATTCTGTAGTAATTTATCAAACCTAATTAATTTGTATTTTGATTTCCAAATCAGCTTATTGTGAGTTCAATTAAAGTAAAGCAATTGATTATGGCCATCTCTCTTGGTGAACTGATAAAAATGAATTTGTAGACCCAAAAAACTGAAGATCAGACCTTGTAGGACAGAGATCCCTTTTAAGGCACAGTTATTGTCATAAGGCCTGGTCTAAAAGAGACCTCTTTATTTATGACTGCTCTGCTCACTCACAAATGAGGAAACTAAGAAAAATGATGCTAAATTACTTGTACAAGGTCATACACCAAATAAAAGATAAATGGAACTACAAAACTAGACTTTTATTTCTTATAGCCAGTCCTAACTCTTAAAGAACTCAATTTAACTTTTTTACCCAAAGTCATTGGACAAAAATTAAATGAATTAAAGAAAAATAATTTTTAAAGTAATAATTTCAATACTGATTTGGGATTGTGGTTGTCTATCATTTACTTGACTGTACTTCTCTTAGCACCTGTGCCCTACAGCATTATAAAAAGAAACAAAAATTCTAAATAAATAAAACACAAATTTGGAGGGGGTTGATTATTGATATTTACTTTGCATTAGAAAATTATATAAAATAAATGAATGCCATAGAGAAGTAAAGGCTATTAAGTTAGTTAATCAAGTAAGTTATATATCTCTTTGGTTTGTCACATAACAGAAAGAAAACATGCTTGAAGTGGTAATATAATTAATTCTACATAAATGAATTCTTTACCAAACAGAATATTATAGTTATGTAATTTTTTCAATGTTTTCCTACTTTCAATTTATTGGCAACAGTCTGATATTCTGACCAAAGTTTTAAATGAAAATGAACTTTTCAATCATCAGAATTTTATAAGAAAAAATAAAATAAAATACTTGGTATATATATTCATAACCTAAGTAAGAAAGCTGGCACAATTTTTCAACATGAACTTGAGAGCACAATTGAATAACTTAAAAGTAGCCACTTATAGGGACAATTAGTTGCACCTGCAAACAATAAAATAAAATAAAATAATAGGGAATTTCTTTAAGCTTTTTATTTCAGGGAAAACTGCTAATTGTGATTATATTCATTTATGTTTTATCAAGACATATACTTTCTAAATTTTTAAACTAGGTACAGTAAGTTAATAAGCATAATGCTTATTATATACCCAAGGCAATATCCATTACATTTGAATGAATTATACATACCTAAAAGCCAAATAATAATACATCACCCAATATCATAGTTTTTGCCTAAAAATCTTTGACTATTTAACACTTAATGGAAGAAAATAATAAAGGGAGGGTTTCTTTTAGGAGGGACTAGGTTGAAATGAGTTAAAAGAAGTGATGCAAAAAAAATCAATATAATATTAAAAATACATAGAGGAAAATAAAATCAGAAGGATACACAATAAGCAAGACAATTTGGTTACTACCTTACTAAATTTAATTTTTGCTTTCTTAGAACAAATTACATTATGGAAGCTCATGGTTTCATATACAATGTCCTTTTTCATTGTTCTTGTATACTATAATGTATGTGTTTGCTGGTGATTCAGTTCATAATAAAAAAAATGATAGTAAAAAAGAAAATAATACTAATAATTCCACTCACTTAAAAAGGCAATATGGCATAGTGGATAAAAGTGGTGACCCTGGAGTTGGGAAGACCTTGTTCAAATCCCACTCTTATACTTATAAGCTGTGTGTGATCCTGAACAAGTCACTTAACTTTTATGTGCCCTCTCTCCCCAGTTCTTTTTACTATATAGTAAATACAGAATCATAGAATATATATAGAATCATAGAATGTTTTTTTCTAACGACCTCAGTTCACTTAGAAATAACACATTATTAAATGGGCATTCTGGGAAGATGGTGGAGTAGGTCAGAAATTTCCAGGTTCCCTAGATTTCCTCCACAAACAGACAGAAAATCACCAGGAAATGAAAGTAGAGCAGTAAAAATAAAGGGGTAAAGCAGTTGTCCTCATAGGACATCTTGAGAGGACCTCAGAGAAGACTCCAGGGCTGAAATTTAGTTTGAGTAAAGCGTAAACACCTCCAGGTCAACTCACTGAATCAAAAAACAGCAGGCCCTGAGGGAAGCAGACGAGGCCTCAAGAAATTTCATCTCAACTTTCAAGTCATTCACAGCCTCAGGAACTTTCACCTCACACATTTCCATTTAAAAAACAACAGAAAGCTGAGTGAGGCAAGACTGAGGGACCCCTTGCTATTTCTGGAAGTCTGGTCTCAAAGTGGAGGGATCCCTACCTCTGGTTGTAGGAGTGAAGGGGGAAGAGCACTCCCAGTGAGTGAGCATGGAGAAAGAACATTTTCAGGTCAGCATGTCTGGGGCTTTGGGAAGGAAGAGAGGAGTCCCTGAGACTGAACACCCTGCTCTTCCTTTCCCTCCCCACAGAATTCAGAAAACAACAGTAAGAAGGACCTGAGGCCTAGGGTAACATTACCTACAACTTGGGGCTAAAATTTAATAATAAAAAATATTAAACTGCTGAAATAAAATAAGAAAAAATAAAAATGAGTAAGCAAAGGAAAAAGAACCTGACCACTGATAGCTACATTGCTGTAAAAGAAGATTTGGGTTCATATTCAGACAAAGATAATGAGGTAAATAAAAAAAAAAAAAAAGCCACTCCTACCCCAATGTGTAACATCAAAAGGTCACAAGCCCAAAAAGAAATCCTGGAAGAACTTAAAAAGGAATTCAAAATTAAATAAGAGAGAATAAAGAAAAACTAGAAAAAAATAAAAGAATTCAAGAAAATTATGAAAAGATAGTTAGCCAATTGGAAAAAAGAGATACAGAATCTTAAGGAAGAAAATTAAAAAGGAATTCAAAAATCAAATAAGAAAAAATGAGGAAAATTAGATAAAAAAGCAATCCAAGAAAATCATAAAAAGAAATTTAACCAATTAGAAGAAAGAGAAACAAAAGCTTAAGGAAGAAAATAACTCCTCAAAAACTAGAATTGGACAAGTGGAATTGAATGATGTTATAAGACACCAAGATTTAATAAAACTAGTAAAACTAGAAAAGAATCTGAAACATCTCACTGGAAAAACAATTGACCTGGAAAACAGATAAAGGACAGACAATATAAAAACTGTTGGACTACCTGAAAAGTTACAATAATAAAAAGAATCTGGATACAATATTACAAGAAATCACTAAGGAAAATCGCTCTGAAGTTCTAAAACAAGAAGGTAAAGCAAAAATAGAAAGAATCCACTAATCATCACTTCAAAGATATCCTAAGATGAAAACTTACAGAAATGTCATAGCCAAGTTTCAAAATTTGCAAGCAACAAGAAAAAAAATTTAAATACTGCAGAAAAACAATCAGGATTTCATAAGATCTAGCAACTTCTACACTAAGATTGCAGGTCTTGGAACATCATAATTCAAAGAGCAAAGGAGTTTGATTTGTATCCAAAAATAACTTACCCAGTAAAGTTTAGTATAATCCTGAATGAAAAAAAATGGATATCTGATGAACCGAAAAACTTGCAGGTATTTGTAACAAAAAGGCCAGTACTCAAAGAAAATTTGATATAAAAGATCCAGAAGAAATAGAAGGAAATCATTAAAGACTAATTATAAGGCACTGACAAAGTTTAAATTGTTTACTTATGATATATGAAAATGTTATCAGTACTCTTAAAACTTATAATTACTAAGGTAATTTGAAAGAAAGGTTGTGGCTGAGTTGTGTAAGATAGCGTAGAAACAAAACTGGGTAGAAAAAGGTAAAAAGGAGAAATTATCTCATAAAAATGGGGCTTGAAAGGAAGAACTAATACAGAGGAAACAGGTAGGGGTGGAGGGTTGGTAATGTTGGAACCTTATTCTCATCTGGGTTGAAGAGGAAACAAAGTATACATTTGAAGAGTTCTAGAAGTCTTTTGAACTTCTAGAAAGGTGAGAAAACTGGGGGACAGGGAGGGAGAGGGACTTTTAAAAGGGTGTATAGAATAGAATTAGGAAGGTAGGGTGAGAAGACAAGGGAGGGAATTTTAGAAGGGTGGATAAAATAAGGAATAAGAGGGTAAGAGAAAAAGATAAGTTAATAGGGATAGGGTAAAAAGAAATACTAAGAAGGAAAATAGTGAGTAAAAATAAGATAGAGGGAGATTCACAAATAGTAATTAGAACTTCGTCAAATCTGTAAGATTATGAGTCATTCCCCAATTGATAAATGGTCAAAGGATATGAACAGACAGTTTTCCAATGAAGAAATCAAAATAATTTACAATCATATAAAAATGCTCTAAACTATTATTGATTAAAGAAATTAAAATTAAAACAACCTTGAGATATCATTTTACACCTACCAGACTGGCTAAAAAGAAAGAAGGGGAAAGTGACAAATGTTGGAGAGGATGCCTGGGGAAAAATTGGGACACTAATAACATTGTTTGTGGAATTGTAAAATGATCAAATCATTTTGAAGCGCAATCTGGAATTATGCCTAAGGAGTTATTAAAATACCTAAACCCTTTGGACATAATAAGAGAACACTGTACAGAGTAACTGCAATATTGTTTTAAGAACGACTTTGAGCAAATAATTTATTTCATCTATTATAAATACCCAAATTAACTATAAAGGACATATGAAGAAAGACGCTATCTGCATCCAGAGAAAGAACTGATAAATATAAGTATGTATAGAATAATTTTACATATACATGTATATGTATATGTATATGTGTGTGTATATACACACCTATTTGTGTCTATTGGTAGCCACCTGGGGGGGAGAAGAAAAAAATTTTTTTAATTTACATAATTTTGTTGTACATTTAAAAGGGATAGCAAGCTGTGCATAGCAGATTTGCAGTTTCATGTATAATCATCTTTTTTATTGTACTATGTTAAAGAAATGCTTGTTTTATTTGATAAATTAAAAAAAAATAACTTACAAACCTTCATAAACATCCTTCAAAGGTAAAGAAATAAGTACTCTTTGGACAAATAAATATAGTATGGTCTTACATGGATGCATATGAATGTATATGTCTATATATGAGTATGCTTATGATATCTAAGTATATGGATGTGTATGTAAGTGTATGTATGTATATATCTGTGTATGTGTGTATACATGTATGTATATATGTGTGTATATAAATATATATTTGCATAAACATATATACATATATATATCCACACTTAAATGTAGCCTTCTTCGGGGGCTAGGGGTGGGGAAGAGGAGCAAGGGGTGGAGAAAAAAGAACAAAGTAAAAAGCGCACAGTAGAGAACAAAAGAAAACTTACAAGGAAGCAAAGAAAAGATGGACACATCTGAACACAACGCATAGCATCTGTTATATAGGCTTTCTTGAAATGGAAATTTACTGCTGTATATTTTGAATTCTCTCTTACTTTCTGCTCTGCAAATAGCAATGCTTTTTTTTCTTTTCTTATTTTGTATTTAAGTTTTAATATTTAAGTTTACAATGTTTCTTTTTCTTTTTTCATTGTGTATTTAAGTTTAAAAGAAAAAAAGAAACAAGTATCTCATTTTATAGATGAGGAAACTAAAGCACAGAGATGTTTTATGACTTTTGAAGTCCTTCACAACCTGCTCCTTTCTACCTTTCCAGTCTTCTCACACATTAGTCTCCTACACTCATGCTGTAATCCAGCTATACTGGTCTGATTACTGTTCCTCACACATGACACTATTTCTTAATGCTGCCTTTGCAATGACCATCTCCCATTTCCGGAATGCCCTACTTCCAATATGCCCTGTATAATCTTGAATGCACAGTTGTTTGCATTTCCTCCATTACAATGTGAGCTACTTGAGGGCAAGGGTTATTTTTGCCTTTCTTTTCATTCCCGGATCTTAAACACAGAAATAAGCACACAGTAAGCAAGTAATAAATGTTAATTTAATAACTCACTCTTCACCCCCACCTCTTAGACTTCCTGGCTTCCTTCAAGATATAGCTCAAAGACCATCTTCTGTAGGAAGCCTTTCCTTGTCTCTTCCCTATCCTACCCCTAGAACTTTCCTTCACTGATTACATTCCATTTTGAATGTGTATATCTTACATATAGTGTAGGTGTTTGCATATAATATATCATATATAATGCAGATATTTCTCTCCCCCAACAGAATGTCAGCTCCTTGAGGGCAGGGACCCTGTTTTTATCTTTCTTTGTTATCTCCAGTGCTTAGCAAAATGCTTGAATATAAAAGGCACTTAATAAACGCTTGATGACTGACTGACATGACTTATAAAGAGTTAGTAATAGAGCCAAAAAGTGTCAGCCCTACAAGAAGATGCTATAAACAATGATTTACTTAATTTAATTTGATGGACACAAAAAGGTCTAACTGTCTCAAAATATCTCCCTCGTCACAGCATTGCCCTTCTTCTGTGTAGTTTGAAATGTCCACTGAATCATGTATAGGTTATACAACAAAGGCTGGGTACTTTTCCCAAATGAA
Source organism: Vombatus ursinus (assembly GCF_900497805.2). Classification (NCBI taxonomy): domain Eukaryota; kingdom Metazoa; phylum Chordata; class Mammalia; order Diprotodontia; family Vombatidae; genus Vombatus; species Vombatus ursinus. The sequence continues at coordinate 2,736,481 of NW_020954619.1, forward strand.
TGTCGCATTGTTGTTTAGTCATTTTCGTCATGTCTGACTCTTCGTGACCCCATTTGAGGTTTTCTTGGCAAAGATACTGGAGAGGTTTGCCATTCCTTCTCCAGCTCATTTTAAAGATGAGGAAACTGAGGCAAACAGAGTCAAGTGACTTGCCGAAGGTCACATAGCTAGTAAGCATCTGAGGCCAGATTTGAATTCATTCTGACTCCAGGCACAGCACTCTATCTACTATGCCACCCAGCTGCCCCAAATTAGTGTCTCAGGATGAGTATATTAGATTAGTTAATTGTCACACTGGGTCAGGTAGGTGATACTGAAAAAAAAAAGTAAAAGATTACAGAAAAGATAAAATTGAATTGGGGTAGGGGTACCACTGCAGAGGCAACAGGAAGTTGTTGGGGAAAGAAGGACAGATCTGGAGAAAAAGTAACCCTGTGAACTTGTGCAGGAGATGTAGAAGGAAAACTATTTCACAAATTTGCCTTGGAAGTAAAGATTAAAATCGAATTAGAGTTCAGTTGTTTAAATACTAGAGCATATTAAATGACACACAGCTAAGTGATTATTTAACAACTGGCCAAAATGTATTAGCCTGTAGTAATTAACTGTAAGTGAATAAAATACTATTATTAACAACTACCCTTGGTATTTCTAACTGGCTTTATAAAACTGTTTTGGTAGACAGCTACTGAAGGCTACAGATATTAATTTACAGATCTTTGCTAGTAATAAAGAAAGATCGTTTCTTATGAAAGGTTGAGCTAGAGGCAGAACTGTAGATCAACAGTCAGATGTTCTATTATGAATGTTATGAAACTATAACAAGTTTAAGTCCATTAGACATAGATATATCATATTCTAGCACCCACAATCTCAATTTGGCAGAGAATAATGCAATGAATCATATTATATAACAAATCTGTTTGCAAACAGAATTATAAATGAATATGTGTTTTTTATGTCATACCAAAACTGTAGTTTATGACTAACAGTATATCAATTTTATAAAACAGCTTGGAGAAAGTAGCAAGCGGCTTGGTTAGGCTTGCAACACATATAATTATCTCACAAAACACATACATGGATGAGAAAGATTTCCCTTGCCAGGTTCCTTCCACCACCTTATAAAACATGCTATATTTTAAGACTGTCATTTTTATTTTACCTGATTAAAAAAAGTGAAAGAAAGACCTTTTATCTCACTGCATTTGATGTCTTCAGTTCCTGATACAGAAGGAAATTTGGTATATTTCCAACATCTCCCACATTTTGTGACTACTAATCTAAATTTAGCCTACAATAAAAATATACTTGGCCATCATCTAATTTTAAGTACATGCTGTGGGACCAATTAATCAACAGACTTTTTTGCAAGGCACTGTGCTAAATGCTAGAGCTACAAAGAAAGTACAAAAACAATCCATTCCCTTCCAAGAACTTGCATTCTAATATCTATCTTAAATTGAGATCCTTTTAGAAATGCCTTAACTAAATTCCCCTGAACAAGGTTCAAGACAGACCTGCTTTATACTAAATTCCATTTAAATAAAATAGTGTTTTCAGTTGCTAATGAGCTGGAGAAGGGCTAAAGGCAAAAAAAACCCAGGTAAGAGTTAAATGTAAAAAAAAAATCACTTTATCATTTGTAAATTACTTAAACATGTTTTGTGAATAGCCACTCTTCCACTTAGACATCCAGTATAATAACTTTTGCCGGGCTAATAAGGAATGTGAATTTAAAATCATAGAAGAACTCTTAGAGGCCATCTAATCCAACTTCTTCATAAGAAAATTGAGACCCAGAAGAGTAAAGTGATTTACTCCAGTTCACATAGCTATTAAGTGAAAGTTTTTCTAACTATACCTGTAATACTCTATTTACTCTGTTACGATGCACCACCATTTATTTTATTAAATTAATTATAGGCTTACGCAAATAAAGTAACTAAAAGGTCCATACACTTTGACCCAGAGAATCCATTACTGGGCTTATGCCCCGAGGAGGACACTGATAAGAAAAAAAAAAGTCCCCATATATAGCATACAAAAATATTTATAGCAGCACTTTTTGTGGTAGCAAAGAATTGGAAATGAAGTAGAAGCCTATCAAATGGGGAACGGCTTATCACTGTGCTGTAAAAAAAATGATGAATGAATATGATGAAAACAGAAATACGGAAAAGTCTACATGAACTGATTCAGGATGAAGTAAGCAGAGTCAAGAAAACTATGCACAATGACTACAACTTAAATGGAAAGAACAACCACACACAAAAATAAAAAAAATAATGTTGTGAAATTAAAAAGAACAGGCATGGCTTACAAAGCAGAGATATGAAAAGACTCTCCTATTCTATCTCCTTGCAGAGGGAGGAGGTCCACAAGTATTAAACATTGCATATATGTTCAGACTTTTTTCAGCTGATTTTTTCCTCTACTTTTTTTTTGTGTTTAAAAAAATGTTATTTGTTATATGAGATGGCTCTCAGGGAGGGCAGGAAAGCCAATTCTGGTGGACACTATGATTGTGCAAAAAATAAAAGACATAAGTAAGAACTTATTTAAAAAAACCTATTCCAGGCTTAAACAAAATTAGAGCCAATACAATTTTTAGTTATCAAAGTTGTTTTTCAATAACTATTTCAGTGTACAAAATAACTAATGGCAACTCATATGGCCATATTACACAAAAGTTTCTGGGGAGAATAAACCCAGGATGCTTAAAAGATGTGCTTCGGTCCTGGTCCAGCAACATGTTCTCAGGGCCTTAGAGAAAGAGTCTTATTTTACAGAGGTAAGTTATTTAGATATATACGCCCAACATGGCTCTGGAAGCTTAGAAACCACCCTAGGGCTCAGAAATGTTAAAGGCTAAAATAATCCCAGGACCCTACTGTTGTCAATTGATTGTACAAATAGAGTATTTGAAGTGACCTGCCCAGGGGTGGCCAGAATGTTTAAAAAACTAAAAACAAACAAAAAACTTTTACATACAACTTTGCCAACATGCATGAATTCAGATTTTTAAAATAATAATAATAGCAGCTAACATCTATATAGCAGTTTATGTCAACAAAAGCAGATATATCTACTTATTCCTCAAGAAATAGATCATTCAAATCTAACTCAAATTGGGAAATATATATTAAATATGTTACTATGAGTCTACATAAGCAAATAAAACTATGGGAAAATGGAAAATCAAATAATAGAGAATGTAATAAATCAGAAAGACATACAACATAGTAAACAAAAATCTAAGCCCTTGGTTTAGATCACTTAAAATACGGTACAATTGCTTAGGATTTGGACTAATCTTAAGCAACACTTCTCATTTAGAATCCCTCTGTATGGCATCCTGACAAATGGAATAAGAATGGCAACCACACAAAAGCATTAATTTCATTACTATAATACCTGACTGGCTTTTCATCCACACTACTACCTCTGTCAATAAGAGCTTCCTCAGGTAAGAGGCATTTAGCTGATGTGTGCTGTAACAATCTCTGAAGCTGGTGAAGGACAACTGCTCCACATGCTTCAAGGTCTTCTTCTTTCAAAATGTCAGTTTGATTACAAAGGCTATAAAATAAAACAGGTGCTGCATGAAATGTTTATTTAAGCACAGACCAACAGCTTATAGAATATATGGTAGTTCTTCATGGTTTAATGAAATATATCTGTAATATAATCTAGACATAAAAATGCAGCAACTACAATGTCTCTTGACAAAGACGTAAAACAGAGCAATGTTGGAAAACTTGCTTTACAAAACATGGTAATCAAACCCACTTTTAACTCCTTGATGCCAAAAACTATGCACAATTCTTTAGCTGGGCAATCTTATTCTGTGTACCTATGATAATGAATTACATGAAAGTTTTGGTTCAAAAAGTAGCAGTGTGGTACAGTAAAAAGGGCATTGGATATAGAAAAGACCTGGATTTGAATCCTGCTGATTCTACCTACTACTTGTGTGACCTTGGGCAGCTCACTTAACCTCTATGGGCCTTGGTTTCTTCATATATAAAATGAGGATACTGGACTGGATAATCTCTAAAGTCTCTTCTATCTCTAAATCTATGAACTAAAGAAAACGCAAGAGTTATTTTTTATCATCAAGGTATTATATCTATAACTCATAAGGAATTTTAAAACTTGTTATTGCTATTGCTATGGATTTAAGGAATGAAAGTGATTAGATGAGGTATATCTATTTTCCAAATGCAGAAAAATGACCACTTCTATTTATTCAACAAATACCTACTGACACTGGCATTTAATTTCTTCTTAATTTAATTTAATTCTCATCTACTTTTCTAGTTTTATTTCATATCACTTAATGTATAGTTAATTTCAGACAAATTGGTCTCCTAGCTGTTTCCCATACACAATATATCTCCTGCATTTATGTCTTTGCCCAAGTGGTCTCCCATACCTGGAATGCATTCCTTCCTTACCTGTGACTTTTGGAATCTCTAGCTTTCTTTAAAACATTGCTCATACCTCCTACATAAAGCTTCTCCTGATCTCCCCAATTGTTAACCCTGTCTCTCTCTTGAAATGATTTTGTCTTATTTTGTACATACTTTACATTTATATATGTATATACAAATATTCTACAAATGTACAGAGGTGGGAGAAATTAGGACAAGTTTGGGGAAACATCTGGTAGTGTAGGTTAGATGGAATGCAGAATGTGATAGAATGTGAAGCAGGGATAGAAAGGAAAGCTGGAGATATTGTGAAAGGTCAAAAATGTCAAACAAATAGCATTTGTTCACAGAGGTAATGGAGAACCACTGAAGTTTTAAGTTCTCTGATGCTAAAATCAGTTCTCTTGTAACTGAGAGACACTGCCCTGACTTTCAAGAGGTCATTCCTTAAGTTCCCTATACCAATTCCCCTTTCTGCCCTGCTGCAGCCCCAGTAAAGAAACTTGTCTCCTACTTTATTGAGAGAAGAGACATTATTCATCACAAGTTCCCCACTTCTCTACTATTCCACATCATACGCAACTGTCTCTTTTGTCCAGTCTCTAACAAAGAAGTGGTCTTTCTTGTCAATTTTAACCCATCTACTTGTGCCCTTAATCCCATCTCCTCCTACCTCCTCAGTCTCTCATCCATCAGTCTCTCAAAGTCAATATATTCAAAATGGGACTCATTACCTTCCTCTCTACATTTTATTTTCCTCCAAACTTCCCTATTTCTGCAGAGGTCACTGCTATCATTCCAGTGAACCTGGGTGTTTCTCAACTTTGGAGTTACCACTGACTGTACTCTCTTCCTTGCCTTCCAAATACAATCCTTTGCCAGGTTCTGTTGATTCTATTGCTACATTCTCTCTCAAATCCAGTCCCTTCTTTTTATATGGCTACTACCTCAGAGTAAGGAAGACCTGAGTTCAAGACCTGCCTCTCATATATGCTGGCTATGTGACTCTGAGTAAGTCACTTAACCTCTCAAAGTGCTTCTCCAGGCAACTCTCCAAGACTATAGATTGCAGAGAAGATGCAAGTCTGCACTGGATGAAAGAGTTCCCTCATCTGGAAGTTATATATACCAATGAAATCATAGGTCAAGTAACATTATTCCTATCCATTTCTACTTAAAATTAAATAGCACAAACCTTATTAGCAAGTTAAACCTTTCTTGATCTATGATCGCTTTTTGATAGAGTTCCACAGACTGCAGGCTTTCTTGGGCTAACTTGTTTTCTATGAACTGTAACAGATGGGAGAATCCTTTAAATGTCAAATAATTCCTGCAGAAAGATAATAAAAATCTTAAAGTAGTAGTTTTTAATTTTATCTAACCAAGGTTAAGCATATTATTGAACTTCTGTCTTTAGGGAAAATTTAAGATTCTTCTTTCAATTTTCATTTAATGAAATTTCATTCCATTCAAAATCCATTTGAATTTCAAACAAATTTGTAAACATTCATTTGTTTAAACTCCAATTTAGAATGAAACAGCAGATTCTTATGAGAACATAAAGTGCAAAGAGACTGAGGTTACACAAATAGCATTTTTTAAAGGGGAAAAGAATTATGATATAGATATTTGTTCCTATATTTAGCAACAGTGAGAATTGCTTCCCAGTAAAAAACAATACTGTATCATTTCTACAGGGAAAAAAATTCTTTCTAGCTCTATAACAACCTTTTCACACTTCCACAAGTATTATATCTTTTGGATACTTTGAATTATGTTTCAATACCAACAAGGATTAGAGTAATGTTGGGTTTTAGATTTTGTTTTCTTTAGTGAATAGCCCGATAAAATGAAGTGATATTTAACAGCCATAAATAACTTCAAGGTTAAAATATATTTTTTATGTTATTAGAAAAAAAATTGCTCCTTCAAAATCTTTTGACTAGTTAATTAGATTAAAAAGGATGATAAAGTACTATAGTTAGTCATATTCAAGATTGAGAAGGACAAAATTTATTTGGGAAGAAATACTTGAGAAAAGAAAACAAAGTAAAGGCAGCATAAATCTGTATATATGCAGGCCTCAATTAAGTAACAACTAACTTAGATCCAACTCAAATGTCACTTTCTCCTCCTCTTCAATGAAACCTTTCCTGGTGTCCTACCAGAAGTGATTTCTCGCTCATCAGAGAAATACTACACTTTATCTATTCTATACTCTCACTGTACTTATTATAGTCAAACCCACTGGATATAGAAAGATACACACACAAGCATATGAATACATGTATATACACATATTTATACATACATATATCTGTGTATATACATATACACGCACACAGCTTTTCTCATACTGGACTATATGGTCTTTGAGGGCAGGGATCATATTTATGTGTTAGCAGGGGTGTGTTAGAGTCTACTTGACCAAGTTGATTATTCATTTTTCAGTGTGAGCATTTACATACCAGAAATTGGCAAGTGCTACAAATCAGGGCTTGATTTATTGTTTTGTTGATTGTTTAGACTTAAGAAAATGTTAATAGTGAAGATTAAACTTAAAAGTGTGCTGTGCATACTTTTTTGGGGGGCAGAGCTGGTTGTTAAACATTTACCAGCACAATATGTTTTGTCATATTTAACTAATAAGTGCTTAAGAAAAGGGAAATGGAAAGGTAAGGAAAAAAGGGAGGAGTATCCCCTTCCAAATATTCTATCAACTCAAACCAATCAGTTAACAGGGATTTCCTGACTTAAAGAATGTCTTTCATGGGGGCAGTTAGGTGGTGCAGTGGATACATCACAGGCCCTGAAGTCAGGAGGAACTGAGTTCAAATTCAGCCTCAGACCAAACGCTTGACACTTACTAGCTGTGTGACCTTGGACAAGTCACTTAACTCCAATTGCCTTAAAAAAAAAAAAAAGAATTTCTTTCATACAAATGTTAAAACACTTTGTTTCAGGTATATGTAAAGGGGTAACCTTGGTTTCTCTATAGTTTGTTCTGAGTGGGAGGATACGGAAAGTCCCCACTGCTGATTTCTAGGGTGGAAAAAAATCTTGATTCTGACACACACATACCTGTGTGACCCTGGGCAATTTACTTATCTTCTCAGTACCTAAGGCAACTCCTAAGAAATTATCTGCTACATTTCAGAATTAGGAGAACTGTGTTGGTGAATGAAAGTGCCAAGCCAGGGAGTTTCCCAGGCCTACAAAATCTTATACCCTCTAATTAAATTCCTAAATTCTTAGGAAAATAAGTTCTAAATTCCAAATGACTTACAAATGAACTTTGGAAACAAAACCCATTTCTTAATGTGTGTTTAAATTTTATAATATTTTATCATGAGAGTTCAGAAACGGATCCCCAAAGCCTGCATATTCACTCAGAAAATCACAAATTAACATTATGCGTGTTGTACTGTATTTTTTTACTTATTTTATTAAACACTTCCAAATTACATTCTAATTTGGTTCAAGTCATACTTGAGAGTTCTGGGGACCCATGAAGCACAGGCCAAGTTTGATACCTCTGCTCTAGTTGTTCTGAGATATTCACTAAACGGTAACTGTTAGCAAAGTCTGAAAACAGAATAAGAAATTTAAAGATAGTAATAATATATTTGAGTATAGTGTCATATCTAATAATCTATTTTTGCTCTTCAGAAAAACTAAATTTTTATTTAGACCAAAGATATGTCAGATTAAAAAATAACTCCCATAAGAATAGTTTTTTTTCTGTTTTTCCTAAAAACTGCACCAAAAAAGTGACAATTTCACAAATAATAGAAAGGTAGCTTATCATTTTAAGGAAAGATTTGAGAGAAGAGAATTTATAGACTAGGATCATCTCTCAATGCAAAATAGGCAAGAATGTAATCAATAAGGTACCATGGACTAGAGCTACTCAAATCATATAAGGCTACCTTGAAGTTAATCTTTAAATCAAGAAGGGCTGGATGAAGTTAATCCCCTAGTCAAGAAGGGCTGAGGCAAGGCATTGGCAATAAAAAGGATCTTCTGCCACTACTGTAACAGTTGGTTTAGACGGAGAGTGGATTGAAGTTATTAGAATATTACATTCCTTTGTAAAAGAAATTGATTACAGCATAGTGTACAAAATGGAGATGTTCCTATCATAAAAGTTGTAAGTGACATGCTTGTTAGTAGAGTCAGAAGTGAAAACTTAAGGCCACATGATGGGCATTTTAGAGTGCATGAGGTACAAGTATCTTTTCAACAGTTTAGAACTGAAAATCTTTTATAAGTACCCAAATCAAAATTAGCAAACGTTATTTTCACAAGCAGTCAGAAAAGTTTTGGTTAAGTGAAAGAATTTTTATATTTAGGTTTAAGCTCAACTTTTAATGCAGTACTTTATTTCCCTAGTCTTAGATCAATACAATTCTTATTACAATATTTCCCTTACTCTGGACTGAATTTTCTAGGATGTCTTTCTCTGACCCAATTAATTCAACATGTTAAACCCTTAAGAATGAAATGAGCTCTAAAATGTCAGAGTTGCAAATGCACAAAAATCTGATTATAAAGTTGTGGACTTGGTGATGATTATCTTTTATATACAGTATCCGCCCTCACCTACAGCTTAAAATAATACATTTGTGTATTCCAATTTTGATCTTTGCCCTACTATTCAGGGAGTAAATTTTTATTCTTGAAATATCTACAGAAGTAATTTTATGCTGAATAATTATTGCTAAAATAGGCAACGTTTTTAGTTTATATGAAATAGCCCTAGGTACAGTCAAAACAAAGGCTCCAATGGCAATTATACTATAATTTGGAGTCACCAATCATTTTTGCATAGATGCAAATCAAGAAGATAGGTTTTTTGTTTTTTGTTTTTAATTTTTTTAGGCAATTGGGGTTAAGTGACTTGCCCAGTGTCACATGGCTACTAAGTGTCAAGTGTTTGGTCTGAGGCCGGATTTGAACTCAGGTCCTCCTGACTTCAGGGCCGGTGCTCTATCTGCTGCACCACCGAGCTGCCCCAAGAAGACAGGTTTTAAAAGTCCACCTCGTAAAAAAAGGACTGCACCCTCAGGAACAGAATCATCATATTAGAGATCCAGAGCTGCAAAAAAACTCAGAGGCCTTCTAGTCAAATCCCCCCCCCTTTTTTTTACAGTTGAGGAAACTGAGGACCAAAGAGGTGGACATCCTCCTGTACATCTTAACCTTACTTTCAAATTCTTTTTCTACTTTTGAAAAGGAAAAACAAAGTCTATAATTTGAGTTTTTTTTCTTTTGCCACCTAACAAAAATATCAATACTGATGGAAGAAGACACATTAAGCCTTGTTGCTTATTTATATTTCATTGTGAATTATGTTCATCATATCATTTCCAGCGGACAAAATCTGGTAAGAGGTACTTAAGCAATGGTTACCTTAGGGAAGATGGATTAGAAGTGAGACCCTAGAAGAAGGGAAAAGCCTATGGAAGGAAAAGGCTTGGGCACTAGTGACAAGAGCACTTCTTAGAATATCTTATCCTAGAAACTTTATTTTTAGTTTCCCTTTCTAATCAACTATTTTTCTTCATGACTTCTTAACTTTTCCTCAATGCTCTTTTTTTATCAATGTTTATATCATTACATGAATTACTCATATATATATACACACATAAGAATATACATAGAATATATAATGTAGAGATATGATATAAAATACATGTAGTACATATGTATTATATATATGTAATATCTTTGTATTAGAGGAGATAACATATCTCTATCTCCTCCCCCAATATAATCATATAATACATGTAATATATATTAGAGGATATTATATTGTATATATTATATATGAAAACATAATATATATAAAAAACATATATATGACATTATATAGCTATCTCCTCCCTTAATACATAGCATATATTTATCTCCTCCCCTAAAATATAATATATATTATTTATCTATCTCCTCAATCAATAGAATACCAGTTTCACATTATCAACCACCTGAAGAATATCCCCACCTAGACATAAGCACCTCAAATTCTATATGCCCCAAAGAGATCTCTTCTTTCTTATATGCCCATTGCCCAACCTCCTCTAATTTCCCTATTTCCAGTGACAGTACCACCTTTATCTCAATCCTCCAGATTCTAAACTTCAGTTATCCTTAACTGTTCCCTTCCCTACAATACCAAATCACTTGCCAAGTCTTATTGATTCTATGTCCACAATATACTTCACATTCTTCCCTTTCCACCGTCACTAATCTAATTCAAGTCCTCCTTATCTCCTGTTTGTATTGCTGCAATAGACCTTAAATTGATCTGCCTCTTTCCAGTTTTCCCCAATCCATCCTTCATACAGCTATCAAATCACAGGTATGACCATGTCATTCTCTTGTTCAAAAAACTTCTCTAATGCCTCAAAGATAAAACACAAACTGAAGATGGTATTAGTGGATATACCATTTGGTACCCAACTATTTTTCCAGACTTATTTCATAATACTCCCCCTTCCTTGCACTGTCACAAACTGGCCTCCTAGCTGTTGCCCAGACTCAGCATCTCATCTCCCATCTCCTTTTCTTTCCATAATCTATCCCCTAAATTTAAAAGGTAGTACTTATTCATCTTCACCTCTTAGAATCCATAGCTTCCTGGAAGTCTCAGCTCAATGTTATGTTCTTCAAAAGCCTTTCCTGATTCCTCCAGTTTTAGTGCTGTCTTTCTTCCTAAATTATCTTGTATTTTATTGCTTTCATGTTGTGGTAGGCCCCCTCAGCTTGCAAGCTTCTTGAGAGTAGAGAGTTTTTTTTGGTCAGTCAGTCAATGCCAGGCACTATGCTAAGAGATGGGGCTGCAAAGAAAGGCGAAAGACATTCCTTGCTCTTGAATCTAATGCAGTCACAGTCTAATGCAGAAGACAACATGCAAATAACTATGTACAAACAAGGCATATACAGGAAAAATAGAAGATTTTTGTCTTTGTTTCTACATATCAAAGTCCATTGTACTCAGGGTTGGGGAGGGAAATTGGTGATTTGAACTCTTTCATTCATAGCTCTTTCAGGAATTTGTTAGTCAAGCTTCACATGCAAAGAATTTCCATATTCAAAGATTAGATTTCCAACTAGTTCTTGCTTTCATATATTGAACACTTGGGATCATTGATTTAGAATCAGAAGGCCCTTAGGAAGTTCCTACTCAATAAAGCCCCATTATTGTGAAGGCTTGTAGCAAATATACCTAAAGTGTTGTTTTTTATTGCTTTAAAAACACAAGAAAACAACAACAATAAAAAAACACACACAAAAAACCCAGGTGTTCAACTCTGGATAGGCACATGTAATCTTTCAAAAACTTTTTTTTTAGCTATAAAAATGCTATGAAAGGATTTTAAACTTAGTTCTTTGTTACTCAATTTCTGTTAAAAAGAAGCTAAGACTCTATCTCAGTCATATTTTGAGAAGTATATGCCAAATTTAACATTACCCTCAAAAGATTATTATCAATTATATATATTTTTAAATTTTTTATCACAATTTTCATAGGGTTTACAAATAGCAAATTATCCCCAAAATGTGCTATTGGCGATTTTGGTTAATGAGGGAACTGAAACACATTAAACTAACAAAAAAGAAAATGAGTACCCATTATAGAAAATATGTTTAACTTGGGTCTTCCTGACTTCCAGGCCTGGTGCTCTCTCCACTGGGCCACCTAGCTGCCGCCATATGCATATATTTACATCAATCAACAATTTATTAAGTGCCAACTATGTATGAATTCTGCTAGACACTAGAGATACAAACACAAATGTGTATATTTTACTAGGGAGATACAGATGAGTAAATACAGGAGAGATACAAAATAAATACATAGTGATTGGGTAAGGTCACACTAACAAGTGGGAAAATCAGGAAAGGTTTTTTGAAGGAGGTAGAATGTGAACTGAGCCTTTAAATGAGCCAGAGGTTCCAAGAGGCAAAGGTGGGGAGAAAATACATTCCAGGAAGAGGGGATAGACAATATTGGAAAAGGTCCAGAGTCAGAAAACAGAATCTCATGTTTAAGGAATAACAAGGATTTGCAGCATGGCTGGAGTGCAGCATGTATAAAGCCTGGAAAGATAGGATGGGATCAGATTTTATAAAGGGTTTCAAATGTCAAAAAAAAGAATTTGTACTTTGTCTTAAAGGTAAAAGGGAGCAAAGGAAGTTTATTGAGTCTAAGACTGATATCACTGAACATGTACTTTAGGAATAGCCTTTAGGCAACTCTGTAGAGGATACACTGGAGAGGGAGTGAACTACAGAACAAAAACAAAGCAATTTTGGAAGGGGACGGAACTAATACATGAGGGGATCAGAAAAGGTCTCAAGCAAGAAGTTGTACTTGTAATGAGTCTTCAAGGGAGCCAAAGTTCCAAAAGTCAGATTGAAGCAATCAGAGTATTTCAAGGATGAGGGACAGTGTGTGCAAAGGCCCAGAGGCAGGAGGGGACATATGTACAGGAAACAAGATATAGGCTAGCTTGGCCAGAGAAATTAGTCAGCAAAAATAGGTTGGAATCAAGTGACACAAGAAATCATGAAAAACAAGTCAATAGCTTGCTAAAGGACACCCCCAAAAATACTGAAGAAAATAACACCTTAAAAAATAGACTAACGAAATGACAAAAGAGGCCTAAAAAGCCAATGAGGAGAATGCCTTCAAAAGCAGAATTGGCCAAATGGAAAAGGAAGTCCAAAAGCTTACTGAAGAAAACACTTCCTTAAAAATTAGAATGGAGCAATTGGAAGCTAGTGACTTTATAAAAAATCAAGACATTGTAAAACAAAACCAAAAGAATGAAAAGATAGAAGACAATGCGAAATATCTCACTGGAAAAACAACTGACCTGGAAAACAGATCCAGGAGAGAGAATTTAAAAATTATTGGACTATCTGAAAGCCATGATCAAAAAAAGAGCCTGGACATCATCTTTCAAGAAATTATCAAAAAAAAGAAAGAAAGAAAGAAATTATCAAAGAAAACTGCCCTGATATTTTAGAACCAGAGGACAAAACAGAAATTGAAAGAATCCAGACCACCTCCGGAAAGGAAAAGGAAAACTCCTAGCAATATTGTAGCCAAATTTCAGAGTTCACAGGTCAAGGAGAAAATATTACAAGTAGCCAGAAAGAAACAATTCAAGTTTTGTGGAAACACAATTAGGATAACACAAGATTTAGCAGCTTCTACATTAAGGGACCAGAGGGCTTAGAATACAACATTCCGGAGGTCAAAGGAAATAGGATTACAGCCAAGAATCACCTACCCAGCAAAACTGAGTATAATCCTTTAGGGGAAAAGTGGACATTCAGTGAAATAGAGGACTTTCAAGCATTCTTGATGAAAAGACCCGAGCTGAATAAAAAATCTGACTTTCAAATACAAGACTCAAGAGAAGCATGAAGAGGTAAACAGGAAAGAAAAATCACAAGGGACTTATTAAGGTTGAACTGTTTACATTCCTACATGGAAAGATGATATTTGTAACTCATGAGACCTTTGTCAGTATTAGGGGAGCTGGAGGGGAAAAAATTAAATGTATAGATAGATAGATAAATAAATAGATAGATAGACAGATAGATAGTAGATAGTAGATAGAGGGCACAGGGTGAGTTGAAGATGAAGGAGTGACATCTAAAAAATAAAACTAAACAGTGACAGATGATTATACTAGGAGAAGGAGAAAGGGAGGGGTAGAATGGGATAAATTATCTCACATAAAACAGACAAGATAAAGCTTTTACAGTGGAGGGGAAGTGGGGGAAGGTGAGAGGGAATGAGTGAATCTTATTCTCATCAGATTTAGCTTGAGGAGGGACTAACATACACACTCAATTGGGTATGGAAATCTATCTTACCCTATAGGAAAACAGGGGGAAAGGGGACAAGAGGAGAGATGACAGAAGGGAGGGCAGATTGCGGAAGAGGGTAATCAGATGCAAACACTTCTGAGAAAGTATAGGATCAAAAGAGATAATAGAATAAATAGAGGGTGGGATTGGATGAAGGGAAATGTAGCTAGTTTTTCACAACATGACTACTATGGAAGTGTTTTGCATGACTATACATGTATAACCTGTACCGAGATGCTTGCCTTCTCAATGAAGGTGGATGGGGAGGGAGAAAGGGAGAAAAATTTGGAACCCAGAGTTTTAAAAACAAATGTTAAAAATTGTTTTCACATGCAACTGGGAAATAAGATATACAGGCAATGGGGTATAGAAATCTATCCTGCCCTATAGGAAAACAGAAGGGGAAGGAAAAAAGAAAAGGTGGGGGGAGATAGAAGGGAGGGCAGATTAGGGGAAAAGGTATTCAGAATGCATGCTGTCTTGGAGGTGGGGGGAGGGGAGAGATGGGGAAAAAATTTGGAACTCAAAATCTTGTGGAAGTGAATGTTGAAAACTAAAAATAAATAAATTAATGAATAGAAAAAAATAAAAAAGAACTATTTCATTAAAAAAATAGGTTCATGAACCTATTCATATCATGAAGAGCATTAAATTCCAAATAACAGGGGAACCCAGTTCAAGCTGGATATAAGACTAATGTCCTTGTCCCCTCCCATTGGGATTCATGGCATGAAGGGCAAAACAACCAGAATGAAGTGGTTTTCCTTACTTGGATTACTGAGGGAGGCTGGGATCTTGTGACCGGGCCTTGCTACCTCATACTGCCTCTTCTCCCTCCCCTCCTAAATGGGAAATCCATTGTACTCTGCATTCATGGGACATCCCCCAGGATGGTAGGTTTGCTACCCTGTTAGCTCAATTTAAGACGATTTATTCCTCAACTCATGGCTTAGATTTATTTCAGGACTTGACAAAGTGCATGCACTGAAAACTTAACAATCAGCTTGTGACAGTCTGTTCAAGCTTGTTCTAGAACATCCCTGTCACTCCCATCCCTTTTGTGCATATACTCCTTGAGAAAGCAGTCAACAATGAATGTTCCTCCCCTTCTCTTCACACTCTCCTCTCAACCGTCTGTAGTTGGGCTTCGGACCTCACTCAACTGAAACTGTTCTTTCCAAAGTTATCAATGGTTACTTGACAAATTTAATGGATTTTTCTGAATCCTGATCTCTCTATGAAACATCTGAAACTGCTGGTCTCCTTTCTAGTTCTCTCCTGTTTCTCCTACTTCCTGTCTAACTGTCCAAACCCTGGCTCCATCCTGGCCCTTCTCTTTCGCCTCATATTGCCTCACTTGCTGAATTCATCGGCTCCCATGAGCTCAACCATAATCTCTCTAATCTCTATTCTTGGACATACATACATACATATATGTATATGTCTCTGTCTACATATCTATGTATATATGTATACACACACACACACACACACACACACACACACACACACACATTCCTAATCTCTCCTCTGAGTTCACCAATGGTTTTTTGGATATTTTGAACTAGATGTCCTACAGGCATCTAAAACTCAACATTTTCAGAAACAGAACTCATTGTTTTTCCCCTAAAACCACTCTACTCCAAAACCTCCCTATTTACTATTGAGGATACTACCATCAATCAGTCACCCAGGCTCACAACTATGGTATCATTGTCAACTCTTCACATGAATTCACCCACATATCCAATTTGTTGTTATATCCAGTCATTTCTA
Organism: Vombatus ursinus; assembly: GCF_900497805.2. Lineage (NCBI taxonomy): Eukaryota > Metazoa > Chordata > Mammalia > Diprotodontia > Vombatidae > Vombatus > Vombatus ursinus. The sequence continues at coordinate 2,752,581 of NW_020954619.1, forward strand.
CCTTCACATTTCTTGAATATATGTTCTTTCTCTCCACTCACTGAGTCACCACCGTTATATAGTCAAGTCAGTCCTTCACTACCTTTTGCCTGGACTACTGCAATAACCTTCTAATTGGTCTCTCTGCCTCAAGTCTCTGTACTCTAATACATCCTCTGGCTGCCCTGGCAAGGCAAGAAGTATTTATCAAGCATTTATCATGTACCAGGCACTGTGCTAAGTACTGGGGATACAAATACAAGCAAAAGAAAGACAGTGCCTGACCTCAAGGAGCTTACATTCTAATGGGGGAAGACAACATACAAAAGGAGCTGAAAAGCATGGGGAGGGGTGGGGTTATGGAACAAAGGCACAGAAGTGGGGACATGGTATCAAAGTCCAAAAGTCAGAAGCAGAGACAAAAGAGGGCAATGAAAGTTGGTTAGCCTGAGCCTGTCCCTTAAATGGAAGCCCTAAGAAGACCTCACCAATTGAGGAAGGGAGACAATATGGCAAAAGCATGTTCCAAAGTGAAGAGACCCCAGGTGCTGAGTGAAGTTCCAGAATGAGAGGGTAGTTGAAGCATGGCGGCAAAGACACAAAAGTCAGAAACAGAACTAGGAGCAGATTGAAGGTTGGCTTGCCTGTGCCCCTCAAGATCCAGGAGGAACTTACCACTGGGAGGAGGAAGCTGGCATGACAGAAGGATATTCCAGGGCAAATATGGCACAGGTGTTTTTCTGAAAGCAAACATCTATCTATTCATGTCATTTCCCCTCTCCCTCAGTAAATTCCAGTGATTCCCTATTACCTCCAGGATCAAATATAAAGTCCTTTGTTTGGCATTTTAAGATCTTCACAACCTGACCCCTTCCTACCTTTCTACTCTTCTAACACTTCACTGCCCTCCCTATAGCCATTACAAAGTATTTACTTTGAAATATATTTTTGTATATACTTACATATGTACATTTTGTCTCCTTTAATAGAGGATAAGATCCTTGAATGTAAGGACTGTTTTTCTTTTTTTCTTTTATATACCCAGAGCTTAGCACAGTGCATGGCACAGAGTAGGCACTTAATACTTATTGGATGGCTGACTGATCAATCTACCGGAATATTGGAGTGGTAAGTTCTTAAGAATGTTTCCAAGTACTCTGAGAGTTTGAGAGAATAAATTGTTACTAGATTGAAGGAGGGAAGAGTTTCAATGAAAGCTTCAAGGAGAAGATGGAATTTGAGCTAGACCTTAAGCCCTTTAAAAATATTATAGCACTAGATAGATGTGAGCTATTATTATTAAGGCACTTGGCATAAGGAAAGGCAGTGTACAAAAAGGCAATGAAGGTGCATGCTACTTTATATTATATATATATATATATATATATATATATATATTATAGCACCTTCCTTATTTTATACCTCCCAAGCCAATCTTACTTCAATGTTAAAAAATACTGTGATTAATCCTTTCAGGTCTTCTTTTCCACATATGTAAAGGGAAGGGTTAGACTTTTATCTCATCTTTTCCTTAGTTTTCTGGGAGCTAAATTGACTATGTTGCTGAGCTGCTGTGTCTGTTTAGATGCCAGCAAAATGTTTCAAAAATAGTAAAAAATGTCTAGCTAAGAAAGTCCTGGTCTAGGATTAAGGAGGACTCCTTAAGTGGCTTTTCATACTATTCAGGGAATCTATCAACTGCTCCCACCTTCTTGCTCTTGTCATTTAATATATCTAACCCTACCCTCTCTAATCTATTCAATATAGATTAGACAAGGTAAAAGATTTAGGATTCTCATAACTTTTTAGTTTTAGCTCAGATGAAAACCTTCAAATCCACCATTTTTCATCCATTTAAGAAAACCAAAAGCAAGAAAGAAACTTTATCTAGTCTAGGGTTAACCGCTGCACCAGGGCTAAATCTACCTGAAGTCAGTTTGTACATGTTCTAGAGCTAAGGTTTTTACACTTTTAAATACAATAAAACTATTTAAGTGGGAGTATATATGTGTGTGTTGGGGGGGGGGATTTGGCCCTTCCCAAAGGTATTTTGCTAACCTGTGATCTAGTACAGCACTTCTTAAACTGTGGGCTATGACCCCATATGGGGTCCTATAACTGAATGGTGGGGATTGTGAAAAATTTGGCAACAATAAAAGGTTTCTAAACACGCAACAACCAAAAATTAACTAAAAATCAAACACGTAATGAATCCGAGGTGTTTTTGGCAGTGCTTGCCCATGCTGCATCTTGCGACTTCACTGCAACCTTGGTTCTGAACACACAACATGTACAATTTGCCACACAACATTTGCATGCCATCAGGCCATGCAACACCAATGAACACTGACAGAAACACCTTGGCTCAGATTTGAAACTATTGTATGTTATCAATTGCAGTGTTTTTACTGTACATACAAAGTTTTCTGCTCCTACAGAAACATCACAGTTTAATTATGGAAAATAAAGACTTTTAATATTTTTCTACGGTTATTCCTCAGCATGTAAGTATCAAATTAGTAAATCTCTGCATTGTATTGTGTTAGAATGCTTGATTATTAAGATTGCTGTTTTCTCCTTTTATAGAAAACATAAGTGTTTAACTGCCGCAAGTATTTGTTGGATATTTTTTAAGAAACTCAATGATTTAAATATGTTGCTTCAAGAAAAAAATTGTAACATATTTATGTTAAAAGATAAATTGAAAGTTTTACTAAAAAAGTTAACATATGGAAGAACAGGGTGGAAAATAGTCCTTTAGAAATGTTACAGTTACAGATGATTATATAATTGAAAATAACCTTTCTGAAGATTTAATTGTAAGAGTTATAATTGATCATCTGAAGTGCCTGGAGACACTGTTTCAGAAATACTTCCCTTCAAATTTTGATTCTAAAAGACTAAGTTGGGTTCATAAACCATACTTGATTGAAATGAAAAATGTCAGTCATCTGTCATTAAAAGTTCAAGAAGAATTTGCTGATTTATCAAAAGACACAGGTTTAAAACTTGAGTTTCCTATAAAATCGTCAAATGAATTTTGGCTTGGGATTAGGTCAGAATTTCTAACAATTTCTGAAATGACCCTAAACATACTTCTGTCATTTTGTACCACCTATTTGTGCGAAGCAGCATTCTCAACAATGACAATTATAAAATCAAAATATCAATCAATTCTGAAAAATGTTGAAGATGCTCTATGCTCTGCGGTATCAAATATTTTGTCAAGATTCAATTCTTTATGTAAAAATAAACAAGCATATCTATATCATTAGTATGCAAATTTGCTTTTGTTGTTAAACTAGTAAAATTATATGTATGCCAAAGAATTGTTTTAAAATAAACTTCTTTATTATTTATTATTATCAGCAAATGTTTGATTTATATACCTATTTTATGTACCTATATGCCCAGGCTCATGTAAAAATTTCTCAGGGAAAAAGGGTTGGGAGTGGAAAACGTTTAAGAAGCCCTGATGTAGTCCAACCTCTTCTCACAGAGAAGAAAACCAAGGTCCAAGAGGATAAATAGAGAAGTGAAGCGCATGGTTCTGACTCCTAATCCAGTGTCCTTCTGCCCAAGGTTCTTTGCTCTACCACTTCACAGTGAGTAGCTGGAACTAACAGGTAAGGAAATGAAACTAAAAAACAGATATAATTATACTTTTCCATCTGAATGTTTGTCATATATATGTTATACAAAGTCATTATAAACGAAGAGCTTTTTGAGCACTAAAAACAAGATTTCTTTTCATATACAGGTATTTGCAAAGGATGGTTTTTAAATATAAGAAGTCCTTGTATTCAAACAATAACATAACTCACATTATGTTATATGAAAATGTTATAAATATATTAATTGCATTCTACTTTGTAACTGCATTTGATCTTCAAGTAAACATTTATAAAGATAATTAATAAATTAATAACCTCAAAAGGGTCTAAAAGTTTCTTTAAAGTATAAATGATGCCAACAAAACAAATTCCTATTTACAAAAGAAAGCCAAATACATAGAAGTTCCTCTTTGAAAATCTGATGAACAAACTAATATATACTATTATCAATCATATTCTGATATCAACTCGACCTAATTAACTGAACAGGCAACTCTAAGCAATGTACACCTTCATGAATCTCCACCAATAAGAGAAAACCTCTAGTGACCACCTATAGGTAACAAGTGAAATGGAGAACCAACTGGGATTTGGTGGAGGATACAATTCCATAATGATGCAAATTAAGATTTAAACAGTTTAACAATTGAATTCAGCTAATCCTTTTACAGAGGTGTAAATGCCTATTCAGAACTGGATTCCAGACTGCCTGCTTTGTTCAGGAGTTAAATAGAAGAATTCACTAAAGATCAATGCCATGCTACCACTTCTAAAATCTGGTATTACAACAAGTAATTTATTAAGACTTTTTTAGGTTTAGTGCACTTGCTCATTCTGATTCCAAATTTCCCCACCATAAATCCAAAAAAGTTATTTGCAAGCTACATGAAAAATTAATACATATTAAATTATACTTGAAGTTTTATTTCAAGGATTGTAAACTGATGGCTTCAACAGCTGTATGTGTGATAACAATGAAGTATAAATTTGTGGACTGTGCTGGCAACATAAAACAACTGTAGAAAAGACAAACACATAGTTAAATAGTACTTTTCTTTTTACCAAAATGTCTTACAAAACCTATATTTTAGTGGAGACCTCATTTTCTATTGTGTTACTATCCGTGGGTGGTCCTTCCAGGGTGCCACTTGAGGGGCATACAATACTAAAAAAAGGGGAAGGAAAGGACACCAACATAAAGAAAAACAGAATGTATGACAATCTGCAGCAGGCTATGGATCAGGGGTCAGCAAACAACGGCTCCTTCTCTTTACACAGGTTGCTTCCTGGAAACAGTCTGAGTAAGCTGACAGCTTGAATTATGTGTTAGATTTTGTAGTGCACAATCCATCTGTGCTAAGTCCCCTTCAATGCAGCTAAAGCAGCATAAGCAAAATCTCTGCCTCCCCTACTCTCCTTTTTCAAGCCCTCACTCTCATCATCACTTTAATTCTCAGGACTCCTCTAATACAAAATAAAACAGAATAAAACAAAACAACACCAAACTCCTTCAAAGTGTAACTGGATGAGTTAGGGAGAATTCCTAATAGGCTAGGGAGCCTTTCAATTAGGTACTGCTTAAATCCATCACAGGTTATTAGTTCCTCACAGTCATTACTGAAAACTGCCTTAGTGTCCTGCAAAGAGTAGGTGGTCTTAGTACACTTTCTCTTGGAAAAATCACATGGATCACAAATTTAGTACCCAAAATGAAGATAAGTCAGACCAGCTGAAAGAATACAAGAAAGAAAGCTGAAAGAATACATTTTCACTCTTTTGTAGTTTCTTTAAAATAAATAACAATAAGGTAATGGTATCATTCTATTGTCTAGCCCATGGCATGTAAACTTTTAGTTTCTAAAACTTCTGATTCAGGATCAGAACCAGGCACAACTATTCATAACTAATATTTTTTTAAACATTTCATTACAACAAAGGATGAAGGACATACTTGTAAAGAGATATCTATCTTCTTTCCTCTTGGTTAATTGACTAGCTAAGATTAGACAGATGCGTACACTTTATCCTAGTAAAGTATTTGCTGGATCCCTGTAAGTTAGCTCCAAATAGCAGACATGACTCAGGACTAGCTACACAGCTGTTCAAAACAAGGAAAACTTTGGAGTTAGGGTCACATAAAGACAAGTTGAACATAAAGAGTTCTGATGGATGTGAAGTTCATCTCTGACTCAACCTAGTTGTAATCACACTAACCTGGATAGGACAACCCTAATTTCTTTCACAACCACAGTTTCCTGACGTCTTTCACTATGATTGTTTATGCCTCTGAAATTATCAGTCAAGACATATTTTAGAGATGTCCTAAATAATAATACCTATTATGAACTCAGATAAATATATAACACACAACCCTTTAAACTGAATTCCATTAAATTATCTTTGTCATAATCACTAATGGCCCATAAATATCAGAATGAACTTGCTCCTACGTTATATTTCTATGCAGATGACTCCCACTTCTATATATACAGCTCTTGTCTCTCTCCTGAGCTTTAGTCCGACGTTACCAATCGCCTATTGTACGCATCCTATAGATATCTTAAACATAACGCATCCAAAACATAACCTAAAACCCATCCCTCTTCCAAACTTCCCTATTTCTGTCAAGGGGATCACCATCATCCATACTCACTCTCCTTCACAACCTCGGAATTATGGTTGGCTCCCTCACCCTACATATCAAAATTAGTTGCTATGAGCTGGCATTTCTACTTCCTCAGCATGTCTTCCATTTATGCCATTCTCTCTATATACACAGCCAAAAACCTATTTCAGACTCTAATCACCTTTTGTCTAGATTATTATTTCCTTGCCTAACTCTTTTACCTCTCTACACTGTTCTCCACACAGCTGCTAGGGATTTTCCTAAATCGCAGGCATGTCCATGTTACTTCCCTGTTAAAACTCCAGCAGCTTCCTACCTCTAGAACCAAATACATACTTCTTCGGCATTTAAAGCCCTTCACAACCGGACTCCAACCAGCCTTCCTTGCTTTGTACATTACTCCCTTTCACTCACTCTATGATACAGCTAAACTCATTGCTATTGTTGGGGAATTCTTCATCCTAGAGGTCCTAGAATACTTCAGGACAGTAATTCCCCACCCAGGTCCATTTGGCTGGAGATCAATAAATCAAGAGGTGAGGTTAGAAGATAAAAAGTTTAATTAGCATCAGTGGATGGGCAATTGCAACTCCCCAGAACAAAAGGAGATACACACACATATATAGGGTTTTACATATTAAGGTAGGCAGCAATAAGAGACTATCAGAAGAGGCTGCTTAGACACTTTCCTTATTCCCAAGGTTGAATAATGGGGACAGGATTTCAGATGATTTGGGTGGGGGTGGGGTGGGGTAGCAAATGTCAACCTAGCAGCTGTAACTTTGGTCTGTTCCAGTTGGGGGGGAGGGGTATTTCTCTATTGTTAATTTCGTCAGATCATCTCTAGTTAAACTCAGAGTATCTAGGTGGGACTAGAAGTCTATGACAGTGGAGGTCTCCTTCCGAGATAGAATCAGAACAGTATACAGGCTGCCTTTATTTACACAACTCAGCAAGAACTGTTTCCTGGACCTGTTTAAAAAAAAAAAAAAAAAAGTGCCCTGAAAATGGGCTAACCCAGGTTGAGGGTAATGGAAAGGCCTCAAATCCTTTAGTGAGTTAGGGGGATGTCTGCCCCAAGCATGTGAAAATTACTCGACCCACCTCACCTCCAGAATAGGTAGATGAGAATAATGTGTGCCAACAGCCATGAAGGCAGCTGAAGAAAGCACTGTGGAGTGCTTAGAGCTTGGTCAGCCATTGGAGATGCCAAGGTCATCCACAAATAGTCCATAAGAACATTTGAAGTGGAGGTGTCTCTAAATGTGCACATCTCATGTTTCTTTTGAGCTACTGCTATTCTGCTTTGCTCACAGAGCACAGCACCTTCTTTAATGAGGACACACCACGTCGGGCTGTCCTGTGCCAGCATCTCCCATGTCTCACAATTGATTCCAAAGTTCTTCAGAGAGACCATGAAAGTATCCTTGTACTGTTTCTTCTGACCTCCATATGAGCACTGGCCTTGTATGAGTTCTCTGTAAAACAGTCTTTTAGGCAAATGTACTTTTGGCATTTGAACAACTTGGCATGCCCATTAGAGTTGTGCTCTCTGAAATAGAGTTTGAATGCTTAGCAGTTCAGATAGAGAAAGGATCTTAATGTCTGGTACCTTTTCTTGCCAAGTGATCTTTAGAATCTTGCTAAGAAAATTCAAATGGAAATGTTTCAGTTTCCTGGCATGGCATAAGCATACTATCCAGGTTTCATAGGCATAGCCCAATGAGGTCAGTATAACAGCCCCGTAGACCTTGAGTTTGGTAGTTAGTCTAATACTTCTTCTCTCCCACATTTCCCTTCAGAGACTCCCAAATATTGAGATAGCTCTGACAATGTGTGTATCAATCTATCTCATCACCTATGTGGATATTCTTGCAAAGTATACTGCCAAGGTTATCTACAGCATTCAAAATTTCTCCATTTGCATATATGAATGTCATGCTGGTTGGTGGAGAACCTCTGTTTTCTTGGTGTTAATTGTGAGACCAAAATTAGCACATGTGGCAGAGAATTGATCCATACTTTATTCCATCTCAGCCTCAGACACTGCATTGAGTGCACAATCATAACCCAGGGAGGGATCACCAATCACAGGAAGGGGCTTCAAAGATAAGAGTCATCTACAGGATTAAAAGGCTGCTGGGGGTTATGGTGGAAAAGTATGGAGAATCAAAAGCAGAAGGAGAGAAGTGAACATGTAAGGCTTAGGTACTTCCTCAAAAGGAGGCCACATTCCATTTCCCATATCCACATTTTTAAACAGGCCTACCTGGGGGTGAACTTCATCCTTATTTCTGTCTCTTGAACTTTCTCCTTTACTTTAAAGCCCAGCTGAAGTGCCACCTTCTTTCTAAATGAGGTCTTTCTTCTCATATAGAAGAGACTAATGCCTCTTCCTTCCCCAAATTTGCCTTGCATTAATTTTGTAAATATGGTGTATCTACTTATATATGGACATGTCCCCCCAATAGAATGTCAGCTCCTTAAAAGCAAGAATTATTTCATTTTTTTGTTTTGTTTTTGTTTTCCCATTGGCTACCATAGTGCCTCATGGTGGTATTATGAGAAAAATATTCCCACTGAGTTGATATGATAGGTAACTACTGCCAAGTAACACTATCACAACACAGAGATTCCAGAGGTTAAAAACTAAGTTTTATTATGCTTAAGCACAGGTTCAGAGCTCAGAAAAATAACTCTAAACTATGATTAAGGTTCTAACAAAGCATTTATAGTTTAAAATTATGTCAGAGAGACAATTTTTGATATACAACAAACTCTAAGTGGCACAGCGGAAAGAATGCCTGGCCTGGAGTCAGGAAGACTGAGTTCAAATCTGGCCCCAAACACTTACTAGCTGGGTAACTCTAGGCAAGTCACTTAACCCTGTTTGCCTCAGTCTCCTCATCTGTAAAATGAGCTGGAGAAAAAAATGGCAAAACACTCCAGTATCTTTGCAAAGAAAATCCCAAATGGGGTCACAAAGAGTTGGACATGACTGAAAAAATGACTGAACAACAAAAAAACTAATATATCCTGTTAGGCCATAAAAATTAAAAAGACTTAAACAGAATTCATAATTTCATACATCCTCTAAGGAAACAGACTTAGTTCTATATTAAAGTTAGGTTTTTAAGGTTCAGAGTTCACAATGGGTTAACTGAAAGGGGAGATTTACATGCCACAGAGATAACCACAGAGTTAGAGTTGGTTGGGATTCTTCCATAAATAAAGTGAATCAAATTACTTTGGGAAGCCATAACTCCCTTTTGCCTTCTTATCTGAGGAATGTTTAAGGCCTTAAGTATATTTTTAACATGAAATGAGAGAGACATCAGCTAGCCAAATAACCTAACCAGGAGAAATAGCCCTGGACACCAAATACTAAAGATTAGTAACAAGAAAGAAAATATTCTTATGACAGTGGGTACTTAAATAATTCACTGATTACAGCTTACTTCAACAATGGAAAATACAACCCTTTCATGCTTTAGTATTCAAGAACTGCTGAAATTTAAAAAGAAAAATTCGCTACTTAGCACAGTGACTAACAACAGCAGGCACTTAATTAATGTTTATTGACTGACTAACTTAGTGGTTAATCTTCTAGAGATGAGCCTCTGCAAATTTAACTAGATTGCCTAGCTGATGGCAGACACATGCAATCTGGACCTTTATAGCTTGGTGGGATTTGCTGGAGCTTCTGTCCATAAGGTCACCTCCATGCCACAAAAAGGCATTAAAAATTAACTTCAAGGGAAAGAAAAACTTGGCATCCAAACTCTGTAAATATATTTTTTACAAAATGAACAAAGAATATTGTCAAATTATTTTCAAGTTACAAAAAATAAAGCATTTAAACCAGGAATTTTGATTTTTTCCCCACAAATTCTATCACTACTTTGAAGAATATTCTTTCTTCATCCCCATTTACACTTTGGGAAACAAATAGTGTAGAAATGATCTTTAACCTTTTAACTTTGACATTTAACTATATGAATGAGTTCTGTCAAGAAACATTTTATAAGAGTTTTTCCACATGAACAAAGTACATGCATATAGCAACCAAGTGATCTTGAGCTTATTAGAGTTCTTAAGTGCTTGCTGACAAATGAGTCCATGAAAGCTCCTTCAGAAATGCTATGATCTATTGGGTCAATATCAGGTTTTTTTTTTAAAGTTCCTAAAATTTACAGAGTTAGTGACAGCTCAAAATGAGCCATTAAATGCCATTATTTTCTACCACAGTAGATAAAAGAACGGTCACTATAAAAAGTTTTTCAATACATATTTACATAATGGAATTCGATTATATCCAAAGAGCTATTACATGTGACTAGTCATATAATTAAGAAATCATTTGAAAATTAGTATGAGTTTTTATGAGTTCACATATTCTCCTAAGATATTATGCAATGCCCTTCCTCCCAAAAAAACACATATTAAGGTTTCAAAAAGAGCAAATAGGTCATGCAAAGATCACTTATTCTGTTCAACAAAGGTTTCATCCTGTTCTCTTCTCCTCTCCCTATACTATCTTATTTGATCTCAACAACTGATAGGTTCAATTATCATCTCTTTTCAGATGATTCCCAGATACGTATATCTATCCTTGATATCTCCCCTGAGCTCCAATCCCACCTTACCAACTGCCTTTTAGATATCTTGAACTGCATGTCTCACAGGTACCCCAAACTCAATATGTCCAAAACAGAACTCATTGTTTTTCCTCAAAATCCTCTTACCAACTTTCCAAATGTTGTTAAGAATATTAACATTGTTCCAGTCACCCAGGCTCATAACCAATGTCATAGTCAAGGAAGAAAAGGGAAGGGAAAGGAAGGGAAGGGATGGCACTAAACTATATATCCAATCTGTCACTATATCCTGTCATTTTTATCTTCACATCTCTCATATATCTGCAGTTCTATTCTAAGAATATACAAATCTACTACAATCATACAGTTCAGATGCTCATCACCTCTTGCCTGGATTATTGTAATAGCCTTCTAATTCATCTCCCTGACTCATCTCTCCCTACTCCCATCCATCACCCACTCAGCTGCCAAAGTGATTTTCCTAAAGTGAAAGTCTGATGGTGTTATTCCCCTACTCAATAAACTCTAAAGGCTCCCTATTACCTCCAGGATCAAATGTAAAGTCCTCTGCTTGGCAATTAAAGCCCTTTATGACCTGACCCCTTTCGATCTTTCTAACCTTCTTGCACTTTACTCCTCTCCACACACTCTAGAACTCAGGAAGAGTGACCTTGCAGTTCCTTGAATTCACAATATACCATCTCCCAACTCTGCCTTTGCACAGGCTATTCTTGGCCACTTAGCTCTACCTCCTAGCTTTCCTGGCTTCCTTCAAGACTTACCTCAAATCCCACCTTCTGAAAGAACATTCCCTTGATGTCCTCCCTCCTTCTGGATTACGTTTCATTTTTTGGTATATACCTGGTTATTTACATGTTTTTTCTCCCATTCAAATGTGTGATGTTTGAGAACAGGGGCAGTTTTTTTGCATTTCTTTGTATCCCAGTGCTTAGCTCCATACATGGCACATAGTAAGCTTAATTAATACATGTTGATTGACTGACTTTCAGTAATGAGGTAATTGAAGTAAGTTTTATTCCTCTGAAACTGATTATTCTATAAAGCAAAGGACTGTGACTGAACCAAAAGAAAAAGAACTTATGAAAAATTTATTATGTGTTAAGTATTTACTAGGATGCAAATACAAAAGCAAATCAGACCCTGCCCTCAAGGAGCTTACATTCTAATAGAAGGAAACAAAGAGTTGGTGAGTGGGGCTCTGGGGAAGTAGACTAACATAGCCCTTCCAGGAACAAGGGCAGAGTTGATTTGATTATGGTGTTCAAAATCCAGAGGGAATGAAGAAGTACTGCTGGTGGTAGATGGGCCAAGGAGGGCCAAGGAGTAGGGAATGAATGAAGCATGGCTGGGGTCTGCCTGAAATAGTGGGCCAGGTGTAGAGTTACCAGTCAGGACAGAAGAAAAGAGTGAAAACCTCCAGGGTGTGGTTTCTGGTTCTGGTGGCATGGTTGTCAAAAAGAAGGCCAGGGAGTGAAGTGAAGCATGGTTGAATTCTACCTGAAAAAGTGGGCCAAAAGGCACTTTGTAGGTTAAGTCTCAGAAAGAATACGGATTGTTATCATATCTGCAGACCCTAAATGTAGACTTATAACACTGGTTATCTCATAGTTAAAATAACAGCTGAATAGGATTAAATGTTTATGCAAATCCCACCTGGAAAAAAATAGAATTATTTTTACACTATGTAGTGTGCTATCATTGTTTTACTTTATTATATATGCATTGCTATGCCAGATGATATACCGTGGTACAGTGGGAAAAATGATGGATTTAAAGTTCAGGGGCTTTGCCACTAAGATCACCTCTGTGATCTTAGGAAAGTCATTTCATCTTATTGGGCCTCAGTTTCCTCATGTGTAAAATAAGAAGATTTGACTAGATGGCCTCTAATATCTCTTTCAAGATCTAAATCTATGATCTTATGACCTTTATACTGCATTAAGAATCTGTTACCCTCCCTAACAGATAACTGTAGAATTATATTTTTAAAAATTTGAAAGAAGCCAAAGCTTTAACTCAAATTAAATACTGTCAGGCTGTATACTTACTACGCTTTTCAGTTTATTTGTTTTTTAAAGAGCTCATATTGTTAAATATTGAAATATGGTAAAATTTAATTATAAGGTAATTATTACACGGGTGAGGGTCAAACTATATTGGTGAAATATAATCACATGTAATAAAAGACTGATACCATGCCCTGTCTCCCAATGCCAGAATTATAAAGGGTTCTATGTAACATTGTAAAAGAATATAAGGCAACTTCTAGGTTTAATTTAAACACTAGTTCCAATCACTTCAGGTTTTTTTTTTTCCCAATAAGAAGGAGAGAGAGATAGAGAAGATGGGTGAGAAGAAGAAAAGAAATTTTAGAATGACTCCTTTTCTCACTTGGAAGCCATACTCAGTTCTATTTAGTCAAGTAAAGAGGTCAAGAAGCATTTATTATGTGATACACTCTGTGAAGTGCTAGGGATACAAAGAAAGGCAAAAACACTGTCCCTACTCTAAATTAGGAACTGTAACTTCAAAAAACCTGGAAAGACTTATATGAACTGATCCTGAGTGAAGTGAGCAGAACCAAGAGAACATTGTACACAGCAATGACTAATTAACTTCGATGGACTCAGCTCTTCTCAGCAATGCAAGGATTTAAGACAACTCCAAAAGACTCATGATGGAAAATTCTATCCACATTCAGAAAAAGAACTATGGAGTCTGAATGCAGATCGAAGCATACTATTTGCTCTCTTTTTTTTGGTTGTTTCTTCTTTCTCATGGTTCCTCCCATTGGTTGTAATTCTTCTTTACAACACAACTAATATGAAAATATGCTTACTATGAATGTACATGTAGAGCATATATCAGATTGCACACTATCTTGGGGAGGAGGGAAGAAAGAGTAGGGGAGAAAATTTAAAACTCAAAATCTTATGAAATGAATGTTGAAAACTAAAAATAAATAAATAAATTAGAAAAATAAATTAGGCACTATATCTAATGGGGGACACAACACGTTAATAACTAGGTTCATACAAGATATGTACAGAGTTAAAATGGAAAGTAATCTCAGAGGGTAGAGGAGTGAAAATGAGATGGGGAAAGGCCTCCTGCAGAAGGAGGGATTTTAACTGAATCCTGAAGGAAGCCAGAGATGATAAGAATCCCAAGTATTCCAAGAATATATGGTAAGTTATGCAAAGGCACAGAATCAGGAGAAAGTGTGTGGTATGTGAGTTAACTGCAAGCAAGGCACTGCAGCTGAACTGGAGAGTGCATAGAGCAGAATAAAGTGCAAGACTGCAAAGTAAGGAAGGGACCAATCAGTGAGAGGTTTTGACTGCCAGACAGAGAACTTCATATTTGATTCTGGAGGTAATAAGGAGTCACTGGAGTTTATTGAAGGGTGTGTGTTTGTGTTTGGGTGTGTGTGTGCTTGTTTGTGTGTGTTTGTTTGTGTGTGTGTGTGTGACATGAAAAAATTATGTAAAGAAAATCATCTAGGCAACTGAGTGGAGAATGGATTGGAGTGGGGAAGAGACTTAGAGATTTAGTTGATGAAATAAAAACAATGTGGCAATAGGAAGAGACACGTATAGCATCCCCATCATTCTGTCTAACCCTAGAACTGACCTCATGATCATTTCAATGAACTTACAGAAGATAAGCTTACATCTCAATATTTTTAATCAAATACAAAAAAGTCATTTTATGTACCTGCACAATATATGTGCACAGAACATTTAAAAGAATGAGAGAATAGCAACTTGTCTCATGACCATTTCTATCTGGTCTCCATTAAAAAAGGTGAGAACAAGATAATACAGTGTCAACAATAAAAAATTGGCATTTATATCAGATTTTAAAGTTTGCAAAGCAAACATTACATACATTATCTCATTTGATCCTCACAACATTCCACTTGGGTAAGTGGATGATTAACATAGACCAATTTGCAATGGCTGAATGATGTAACAAAAGAATGGTAAATTTATAAACATCCTTTCGGAGCAAGGTCTCTTTTGGGCTCTATCCTGGGCCCTAGTGTATATAACATTTTTATCAATGATCTGGATCAAATCTGTCGATAACTAAAAGTTAGGAGGTATAGCTAATTTGCTGGATGTTAGAATTTGGATATAAAAATATCTTGGTAATCTAAAACAATAAGGCAAATTTTAAAAGGTTAAATACAGGTGTCCTGAAAGTCTTAGTGCAGTTTCATGCTATTAAAGCTTATAACTGCCCTAAGATTTTTGGGATACCCTTATAACAAGAATAATAGTTAAGTCCTACACTTGAATTTAAGAATTCAGCTGCACCAGCACAAAATGAGGGGAGACACACAACACAACTCAGATGATAAAGGTCTAGGGGTTTTTGAGGGCTAAAATAGAAGTCAACAGTATCACATGGCAGACAAAAGTGATACTATAGTATCAATTTAGAAAGGACACTCAATAAGCTCAAGTGTATCCAGAGAAAGACAAACAGGATGTTAAGAGGACTCACAATCATATCATATCAGACCATACCAGTCTTTGACTCTTCAGGAACTAGAGATGTTTATCATGGAAAAGAAAAAAAATTAGAAGGAACATGATCACCATCAAATCACATTAAGGAGTTATTCGATTTTTTTTTTCCTATTTGGTCTCACTAATGTGGTGAATAAGCTTCAAGAAGACAATTCTGGCTTGATGTATACGGAAAAAAAATAACAACTAGAACTGTCCTAAGGTGTAATGATTTGTCTTGGTAGGTATTCAGTTCTCAATCTCTAGAGGCCTTGAAGCCTCTGAATGAACAATTATCAGGAATGTTGTAAGAGTAAACCCAAGTATCATTGAGAGGTTGGACCAGATGATTCTTGAGGTTTTTGTCAACTCTCTAGAATTTGAGATTCTAGCTAAATTCAAAGTGGGGTAAAGGGAAACACTAAATTTGATCGTTTTGCCTAGGGCAAACATAAGTCACAATATTTATCACAGTTTGCACAGAATTTGATCAATGATCTTATGAACTTTGTTGACACACACACAAAAAAAGTTTGATTGACCAGTATTTGTGGTGGCGGTTGAAATAGTCTCTCTATGACACTTAGTTCTGTGCCAATTTCAGCTCTTGCTAAAAAAGAATAAAACTATTTTAAAGGGCAAAGAAAACTTTTTAGTTTTTCTCTTTTAAAGATTTGTGACCTGACTTCTGCCTTCACAAGTCCTTTCCAAGTAGAATTCTTTCTACCTCCTTAAAGCAGCACACGCAAAAAAATTAAAGATCCTGAAATATAATATAGCAAAAGGCAAAAGACCTACTCTTAAGTCTATACCTAAGAATAACTTAATTGATAATATGCAAGTATTCTTTCTCAAAAAACTAGACATAGGTAGAATCTTTGCAATTGAAACGCAGGATACCAGAGAAATCTATAAAATAAAGAAGTTTGATCAAGTGTTTGCCCATTCTAAAGGGAGGAAAAAAATTGATTATTTCTTCCGGAATCCCACCATTTTCAAACTCGATCCCTACATCAAGTGGTCAGGCTCATAATATATAGTACTTTCTCAACAACTAGAGCACATGGCATAGTGTTGGACACAAGGAAGGAAGGAAAAGCACCTACTATGTGTCAGCCACTATGCTAAGCACTGTACAAATATCTCATTTGATCCTTATAATAACACTGGGAGGTGGGTGCTATTATTATCCTCATTTTACTGATGAGGAAATTGAGGGTTACAGAGGCTAAATGACTCATCCAGGGTCAAAACTAGTAAGTGTCTGAGGGCAAATATGAACTCAGATCGTTCTGACTCCTGGATCAGCAATCTAGCTACATTATGTCACCTAGCAGCTTCCAAACTCAAAACACTGGATGTCTTCCTTCGCCATAACTACTGATTGCTGTTAATTACTTCTGAATTTTAGGTTATATATAGAATTTAAGAACCAGTTCAAAGGCCATAGTTTGTAAGGACAGCTAGGAACTTCCTCTGCCTCCCAACTTTAGTTCATGGATATGAATGGACCGTCAGGTGACCTTAAGGACAGCTCTGAGTAGTTGTACCGATTTTCTTCTACTATAACAATATAACCTCTGGATAGACTGGGGTCAAGAAAGCATTCTACTCTATTTTATAAACTATACTGAGCCTTTCAGTCTCCAGGAGCTGCCACGAGAGCAGCTCATTCCCCCACCCCCCCAAATGGATGTTCCTTCAGAACTTTTCTAGCTTCCTGAACAAGAGCAACAAGCAGACATACAGCCCTGGGCCCAATAACCTCAAGGCCAGAAACTCGTTCCGCTACAATAGGGTGATCCACCCAAAGACAGTGGGCATAGAGCTGGCCACTGACAGCAAGGGCATCATGGCAGTGCGAAAGCAGAGGGCAGGTCAGAGGAAGCCTGACACTTCCTACGTGAGGACCAAACTCAACAGCATCCGGCACATCACTCGTAAGAATAAATACCGCAAAGATCTCCACATGGCCACTCTGCACCAGGCCAGCGCCATCCTGTGGAGCCAGAAAGCCAGCGCTGGTGAAGAAAAAGTGAACCCGCCCACCCAAGAGCACCTGAGGTGCCAGGCCTGCCTTTGGCTAATAAAGTGATTTTTTTTTTTTTACCTTTTCTTATATCATCCATATTTTCAAATATATCCTGTTCCCTCCCTGGGAGCCATCCCTTAAAGCAAAGAATAAGGTGGGAGAAAATAAAGTTCAGTGCAAAGAACTAATATATACCAACCAGATGTAAAGCTGTATTCAGTCTCCCAAACCCATAGTTACCACCTCTGCAAAGAGGAAGGAAGATGAAGATTTGTTATGAAAATTTTACAGCAGTAAGTTTCTATTTGCTATTGTTCTTTGTATTTACATTGTTGCAATCACTGTATAGCCAGGAGATTCCCTAAGTCTTAACTGTGGTTTTCTCGGGTTTCTTCTGTATTGATCACATGGTTCTTTGTAGCTTGGTGCCATTGCCTTACCTTCATGTACCATTAACTTGCTTGGCCATTCTTCAAATGAGAGGCATTGACTTTGTTTCCAATTCTTAGAGGGCATTCTATCTTTGTACCCTCTCTCCCTCACCCCAGACACAGCCTAACCCTTTGCATACTGTGTATCTGTAGTCAAATAATATACATGTGGATTGTTCTATGATCATCTCCAGATGCAGAAAAAGAATTAAGAATATAATCCTAGTCAATATGTCCATGGTTCCCAAATCAGGCACTGCAGCATCCTCAGTGAACTCACAGGGCTGCCAGGGGATATGTTAAATTTTTAAGGGAAACACAGCAATACTTGATATTGGTCACCCAAGTGAACAACTTAGCTTGAGGGATTTGGTGGTTGGCAATCATATAAACAGTAACTATTACATGTTGCCAACACTCACTAAATGAAAACGGATGATGCTAGGAGGATCTCTTCATTCCTCAGGGGAAAATAAGACTGGGTAACTAAATAATAACATCTGACATTTGTTTACATAGTATTTCAAGATTCATAAAGTGCTTATTATCTCATTTGCTCTCACAACAATTCCATGGGGTAGGTGTAACACTCCAGGTAGGCACATGTGGCCACCTATATGTCCTCAAGGACTCCATTATGATCCAAGCAAGTATAGTCTGTGGGCCTGCCTTACCCTTCCATTAGGTTCCAGACAGGTACCATACTCAGCCACCTACAAGTCCTCAAAGCCTGCCTTATCTTTACCTGAGCAACCTTCACACAATCCCATACTCCCTTCTAGCCACACACAGCTGCCTAGGATCCTGAGATAACTCTACCCGAGGACAAATCCTTATGGACAATGATAACCTACCTGAACTCACTCCTCAATGATTAATATCCTTCTACCCTATTATATCTATCCCATCCCAGTGATTCTGAACCCCCAGTTGCCACTGTTCAAACGCATTCCCCATTCTCCACTAACCATTCTCTTATTCCTACCTCCATTAGTCCCCCCATATTCTTTAAAAGCAAACTAACCCTTCCACTCTGAAGATCTACTCCATAGGTAACAAACTAGATTTCATCTTAAACCTTTTCCTTTCTTGCTGTATTCACTGAGACCTGGCTCTCTCCTAATAAGGGAGGGAGAGTGGTAGGGAAAGAACTGAAGGAAAGAAGAAAGGAAAATAAACATTTATATAGCACCTAATATATGGCAGGCACTGTGCTAAGCACTTTCCAAATACCATCTCATTTGTTCCTCACAACAACCCTGTGAGGTAGATGTTGTTATTATCCCAATTTTACAGTTGAGGAAACAGGCAAAGAGAGTTTGGCTTGCTCAGGGTCACAAAGCTAATAAGTGTCTGAAACAGATCTGAACAGGTCCTTCTGACTTCAGGCCCAGCTCCCTGTCCAGGTGCCACCTAGCTGCCTCCTGCAGGACTGGTTGAACTGTCACATATTCATCCAAATTCAGGGGTCATGGGGGGGAAGTTCAAATACTCCGTGCTCTCAATGACTACTTTCAGGTTCTTCTTCAGGCACTCAGTGACTTCTCCTTTAAGCTTCAATGAATCCATACCTACCACTCAGTCAAGATTCTGGGTCTATAGATCCCCAGGTCACACTCCTTCCTTGAAACTTCATGATACATATTGATACTCCCTCAAAGACCCTAACCTCCCAATTCCTCAACTTATTCACTTCCCATGATTTCCTGTTCCACCCCACCTCTCCTACACACAGAGATGGTCAAACCCTTGATCTTTCAACATTACCTACAATTGTTCCACATCCACATTCATGAACTCTGATACTCCTTCATCTAATCCTACACTGTTGTCATCTCACCTCTTCCACTGCCGAGCAACTCCAAACCCTGTTCTTTGTCCTCACTGTGACTTCCAATTCCCTGACCCTTAGTTCATATTTCCCAAAGTGATAACCCTTGCACTGACTATCCTCTTTTCCCTTCTCCATCTTGACCTCTGGTGAACCAGTTCAACTCTATACTGTCTTATTTACTTGAGTCCCTTATTCTTTTAACTGACAGAAGACCATGCCCTTCCCAAACCCAAACTTAGATAATTCCCACTATCTGCTGCTATGTCATCTTCCAATTCAATAAACTCAAATAGTTCTTAATTACCTCCAGGATTAAACATAAAATCTTCTATTTGTTGTTCAAAACTTTTTAAAACCTTGCCCTTTCTCACCTTTCCAGTCTTCTAATACTTATTTGTGTACCCTTCAATCCAATGACTCTGGCCTCCTGGTTGTTCCTCAAGCAAATCACTCCATCTCCTAACTCTGGCATTTTCACTGGCTGTCCCTCAAACCAGGAATGTTCCCCCTCCTCATCTCTACATCCTGGCTTCCTTCAAGTCCTGGCTAACAACCCATCTTTCACAGAAAGCCTTTCCAGAGCCCCCTGAATACTGGTGCCTTTCTTATTATCTCCTATTTGTCCTGTATATACTTTGTACAAATGTGTTTATATGTTATTTCCCCATTAGACTGTGAGACCCTCGAGGGCAGGGATTGTCTTCTGCCTTTCTCTGTATCTTCAGCATTTAGCATAGTTCCTGGCATGTACAAGGCACTTAAGGCCTACCAACTGACTGTTTTCTTCTTTATCAGAACCTGTAGTTCTTTGAGACCAAGGACTATCTTCCCTTTCTATGTGAAACTCCAGAACTTAGCACAGTACTTTGCAAATTTTGTAGCTCAGTCATTTTCAATAGTGACTCCATTTGGGGTTTTCTTGGCAAAGATACCGGAGTAGTTTGCCATTTCTTTCTCTGGCTCATTTTACAGATGAAGACACTGAGGCAAACTGGGTTACGTGATTTACCCAGAATCATATATCTTGTAAATGTCTGAGGTCAGATTTAAGCTCAGGAAGATGAGTCTTCTTGACTCCAGGTCTGGCACTCTATTCACTGAGCCACTTAGCTGCCTGCTTGGCAAATAGTAAGTGCTTAATAAATGCTTCTTCATTCATGCATTTATTCAAGAGTTGGTGACTAAAAATTCTGTAGAAAATTAACAACAGAATATTTTCAACTACTTAAATTTTAAGAAGAAATATTCATAAAAGGGAAACACAAATACTTAATTTGTATTAAAAAATCTGTAACTTTTTAAAACCATATTTTGAACTTTAAATCATAAAATGGTAAATCCAGAAGAACACATTTCTAACCTTTTGTACTAGAACACATGATTTTCAACAATAAATTTGAGATGCAAGAGCTTCATTCATGCATTTAACTTAAAAATAGGACTACATTAAAATCATTGTCAATTCTGTAAGATTCAATCTATGATTATATTTTTATGACCTTGAGAAACTAAAGCTTCCATTTAACTTAGTTTAAAAGACAACATTTACATTCTGCTTTCAGTCAAACTCCAGGGGGATTGAGAACAAAGAAACTTTACAAATAATTTATTCAAGCTTGAAGAACACATAACACTTCATCAGCTTACTAGCAGCTGGAAAGCACTAAAATCAATGAGGAAAGAACAAAAGGTCGAATTACTACTGCTTAGTATTTTTACTAAATAGTCAACTTTGACTTCAAGAGTAAAGATAACTAGTTTATTCAACATTATTTAAAATATTGTGATAAACTAGGATTAAGGAAAGGAATTTTTTATAAAGGTATTTTATTTAAAATGAAATTGCTTCTTTTACTACCAAAAATCCTTGAGGGAACACAGAAAATTCAAAATGCTACCAACGAAAATAATTTCGAAACTGAAAAAAGTAAATCAAAGCTTATTAAAAACTATACCATCTACCATACTAAAGGAAAGATAGATAATTCTTGATGTAAAAATATCAACCTAACATTTTGTTGATATGTGAAAGTGTGTAAATTTTCTTAAGCCATATTCCTAGGTTTTGGAAAATTAAATGAGGTGAAGCCAGGTATGAATAAAAGAGAGCTAAGATGACAGAGAGCAACATGGAGAGGTGGGAGGAGGAAGAACATGGAGCAAATCCAAAAAGCACAGCAAAAGGGTATATAATTCCATCTTTAAAAAAAAAAAAGGATGGAAAATTTGCCTCAGGATGAATTCGATCAGTATAGGCCACAAGCTTTTGAGAATGTGGTCTTTACATGGAAAATACTTTGAATCTACAATTTGTCATATTCTGTTTCTGAGAAACAATTAGTTTTGATGAAGTTTAACCATTGTCAGATAAATCTTCCTTTAAAAATCTCTTTAATCACTTTAATGATCTGAATGCTCAAAAGCATGAAAGATTGCCATTAATTCCTTGTCTGATAAAAGAGGGCAAGTATACATTTAAATTACATAATTTCAACTATACCTTCAAGGTAAGAACACAGTAATTGCCAAATCTAAGGGACTTTTCTCAGTCCTCTTCCTTGCTGACCTCTCTAGCCTTTGACACTGTTGATCATCTTCTTAGATAATCTTTAAACTTTAGGTTTTCATGGCACTGCACTACTGGTATTCCTATCTACTTAACTGTTTCTTCTCAGTTTCCTTTGCTGGATCTTCCCTCAGGTTATGCTTATTTGGGGGGGGAGGGGAAATAAGGCAATTGGGGTTAAATGGCTTACTCAGGGTCACACTAGCTAGCAAGTGTCAAGTGTCTGAGGCTGGATTTGAATTCAGATCCTCCTGACTCCAGGGCTGATGCTCCACAGAGCTACCCAGCTACCCAGCTGCCCAGGTTATGCCTATTAACAGTGGGTATCCTCCTCAAGGGTCTATCCTTGGCCCTGTTCTCTTCTACCTCTTCACCATTTTTTTTCTTGGTGAGCTCATCAGCTCCTGTAGGTTCAAATTATCATCCCTATGCAAATGATTTTCAGATCCATTTATCCAGATCTAACCTCTCTCCTGACTCCCAGTCTCACACTGTTTACTGGAAATCTCAAATTAGATGGCCCACAGACATTTCAAACTAAACATTTACAAAAAAGTACTCATTACCTTTTGTCCCAAACTTTCTCTTCTTCCCAATTTCCTTATTACTGTTGAGGGTATCACCATCTTCCCAGACACCTAGGCGTATCTCAGTATTATCCTCAACTCTTACTCATGCTCAACCTACATATCTATCTACGTATCGATATGACTTTGTGCAATTCTGACTGACTTAAATCCAAACCATGCACCAGTCAAGATATCACCCTGTGATGTCATTGGTCCCTGTCAAAAACAAGGGACAAACAAAAACAACATATCTATCCAATCTGTTACCAAGTTTTGTTGTTTCCACCTTCATATCTCCTATTTATGTCCCCTTCTCTCACAACCACCACCCTGGCACAGGACATCATGATTTCACTCCTGGATTATTCTAACTGGTTGGTCTCCCTGCCTTATTTCCCCCAACTTCATTCAGCTGTCAAAGTGATCTTCCTAACTTGCAGGTCTGACCCTGTCATCCTCATTCAATAAACTCCAGTGGCTCCTTATTACTTCTAATCAAATACAAAATACTCTGTTTGGTATTTAAAGCTATTCACTTCCTGGGTCCTTCATTTCCTATTTACTTCTACTTCCTAGCTTACTTCAGGATTCAGTTCAAATCTCATATCCTTCAGGAGGCATTTCCAAGTCCTGTTCCTACCACCTCCCACTACTAGTATCTTCCCTTTGAAATTACCTTCCACTTAAATTGCATATATCTTAGCTGTACTTAATTATTTAGAGGTATTCTCCATCAGAATGTGAATTCTGTGAAGACAAGGACCGAGTTTTTGTTTTTTTTTGTTTTTGTTTTTTTTAATTTGGTTAGGCAATGGGGTTAAGTGATTTGCCCAGAGTCACACAGCTTTTAAGTATTATGTGTCTGAGGCCAGATTTGAACTCAGGTCCTCCTGAATCCAAGGCCAGTGCTCTATCCATTGTGCCACCTAGCTGCCACCCAAGTTTTTAATCTTCATTTGTATCCTCAGCATTTAGCACAGTGCCTGGCAAATAGTAAGTGCTTAATAAATACTGGTTGAATAACCACAAAAAAAAAATCTAACCCCAATATGTGTTTCCATGCTTAACTACCTGATATGAACCTTATACTCTAGCAAAACTAGTCTACTTGCTGTTCTCTAAAAGGCCTTCCAGCCTTTGTGCCTTTATTTTCATGTGCTCATGTCTTCATTGTCTCAGCTAGAATGCAAATGACTTTAGGAAAGGTACTACTTCTTACCAACAGTACAACAAATTAATCAATTCACAAAAAATTATTAAATATCTGGAGACGTGCCAAGATGATGGAGTAGGAAGAAGCAATACAGTCCAGCTCTCACATAACTACTCCAACAAAGATCTAAGAAGCATGCTAGATTGAATAGTGATCAGGAAACATGCTAGATTGAATAGTGATCAGGAAATCTAGGAGAAACTATAGTGGGTCATATAATTGGTGTGTACAAGTAGAAGTCTATGGAAATGAAGAATAGGTGGGAGAAGCAGGGAACCTCACTTTCATCTGAACTGATAAAAGGAAGATAAAAAACATATACACAGAGTCTGATGTAGAAATACATTCAACTTAACAAGAAAACAAGAAAAAATGAGGAATAAAGATATGGAAGTTAACTGAGAGGGAGGAATGGAGGAAGAATAAGAGGGAAATTCAAGGAGAGGTTAGTTACGAGCAAAACAAACCCTAGCTTAGAGGAAGAAATGAAGGAAGTGGTTTAAAAGGAAAGAAAGGCTGAGAACTATAATAAGAAAGGAGAGAAAAGAGAGAAAAACTACAAGAAAATAAGGTAAAGGGAAACATACAATTAATTATCATAACTGTGAATTTACCCTGAAAACAAAAAAGGACAGAAGAATGAATTAGAAAACAGAACCCAACAATATGTTGTTTATAAGAAACAAAGATGAAACACAGAGACTAACAGAGTTAAAATAAGGGACCAGAATAGAAACTATTATATCTCAAACTGAACTCAGAAAAGTAGAGTTAGCAATCATAATCTCAGCCAAGCCAACACCAAAAACAGACTTGATCAAAAGAGTTAAACGGGTAAATTTCATTTTGCTAAAAGTTATCATAGACCAGTGGTTCTCAAAGTGTGGTCCATGGACCCCTGCAAGTCTCCAAGCCTCCTTTATGGGGTCTGCAAGGTAAAAACTATTTTCATAATGATACTGATTATTGCCTTTTTCTCTCATAAGTGTATAACAGAATTTTTCAGAGATTCCATGATCCATGAATTAAAGATTTAGCTATACACATGAAGACTAAGTTAATATTTCCTCTGTAGAATTGTACTCTTGCCTTATAGAGGGACAAACCTACAGTGTGGTCAGACTTGCTATTTAGTTAGGATTTGTCCATCAGCATCAACTAAACATTGAATCTGTAATATGAATACATGGCAACATATACAAGTGGTATTAAAATAACCAAAGTGCTGAATAACTTTTTTGAATCTCATAGGTTATCCTCAAACAAATGTATTGTCAATACTTTTAACGTGAATTGAGGTAGTGGCAACCAAACTGTCCTAATAGGCACTTGAATTCTTTACCATCACACAGTTGAAAAAAAAGTGCTAGTTTCACTTAAGAATGTCCTTAATGATACAATAAGAATTAGTACTATTATTTAATTTAGACCTTTGAATAACATATTTTTATTATTCTGTGAGATGAAACATGAAATATAAATAAAGCACTTCTGTTGCATACTGAAATACAACAGTCTTAAGCACTTGTACAATTGTTTGAGTTATAAACTAAACTAGCTGCTTTTTTCATGGAACAAACAATATTTTTACTTGAAAGAACAACTGACAAACTTTGATTATTCAGATGTATGTATTTGGATATATTTTTGAAAAAATGAAAAAAAAAGTGAGCTTGTCACGTCAAGGAAAATAATTCACAATATTTGTTACCAATTATAAAATTTGAGCTTTCAAGTGAAAAATGGAATTTTGGAAAACTTGTATCTGCCACTGTGAGCTTGACAGCTTCCCAATACTTAAAAGACTTTTCTGATGAGATCAATGGTAATATTAATGAATTAAGTTTTCTGATGTTACATACAGAAATGTGTCAACATTTAAAAGATCTGCATAACTCAGTGAATTAATATGGTAGTGAATTTTGGTAACAAAGTACAAAAAGTTCATTGATACGATTTAAGACTCCACATTGCACTTAATCTTTAAGAAACTACCATCTGTCAAGTTGAGCTGCAGTATCTAAGAAGAGTAAACACAATTATGTGAAAAGGCTATTAAAATATCCCTCCATTTTCCAACTATCTAACATTTTCTATCTATGCATATCAATAGAGAAATCTTCATAAGGCCAGCTTTTCTTCACATTCTTCAACCAAAATATTATTTCACAATAGATTGAATGCAGAAGCAGATATAAGAATCCAACTGTCTTCTATTATACTAGACACTAAAGTGAATTACAAAAATGTAAAATAATGCCATTCTCACTGGGTTTTTTTGTAGTTGTTGTTCAGGAAAAGTTTTTTAAAAACAGAAATGTTATTTATAGGAACATGGAATAGGTTCGTTATTATTTTTAAATGAATTAATAAGTATTTTTAAATGATCAGTTTTGATTTCTAATATGTTAAATATTGATAGATATAATCCAAACAAATGAAAACTCTATTTTTAAGAATGTGAAGGAGATGTAAGGGCAGTTAAGTGGCATAGTATATAAAGTGTCAAGCCTGGAATCAAGAAGACCCATCTTGATTTCAAGTCTGGCTTCAGGCATTTAGGTGTGTGACCCTGGGCAAGTCACTTAACCTATCCTCATCTGTAAAATCAGCTAGAGAAGGAAATGACAAACTAGTCCAGTATCTTTGCCAATAAAACCCCAAATGGGATCATGAAGAATCAGACGCTACTGAACAACAACAAAAGGAGATCTCAGATTAAAATGTTTAAGAAACATTGTCACAGACAATGAATTAATTTTGATACTTATCACATATGCACCAAATAGTACAGCATCTAAATATTTAAAGAAAAAGCTAAACGGAGTTATAGAAAAAAAATAGATAGTAAAACTATATAATAGTGGGGGAACCTCAATGTACTCCTTTCATAAACAGAACCATAAAATAAAAAGGAAAAAGTTAAGAATCTGAAGAGTCTTAGAAAATTCTATATGATAGATTTCTGGTGATTACTGAATGGTAGTAGAAAGGAGTAACATATTTCTCATCAATGCATGGCAACTTTACAAACACTGGCTATGTATTAGGGAATAAAAACCTCACAAACAAATGCTGAAAAGCAATAATATTAAACACATCCTTTACTGACTGCAATATAATAAAAGTTAAGTTCAGGAAAGGGCTATTTGAAGAAAGGATGAAAAATTGACTTAATCCTAAAGAATGGGTGGTCAAAAAACACATCATAATCACTTAACCCAAATGCCTAGCTAAAAAAAAAAACCACATCACAAAAATGACAGATAATGTCGTTAAAGAGAATGGCAATAAGACAACATATCAAAACTTGTGGAATGCAGGCAAAACAGCCATTTGGGAAAATTTTATAACTCTAAATACTTTCATAAACAAAAGAAGGAATAGATCAACAAAACTGGACTAGCAACTAAAATAACAGCCACCCCCTCCCCGAAAATTCCAATCAAACACTAAAACAGAAATCCAGATAGAAGAAAAGTAAATTATCAGTATCAAAAACAAACAAAAAAGAAATTCACAACAAAATGAAGAAAGATATTTTAGAAACTATTTTGTCCAACATTCAGGCATTTTTCAGTCATGTTCAACTCTTTGTGACCACATTTGGGGTTTTCTTGGCAAAGATACTGAAGTGATTTACCATTTCCCTCTCCAGCTCATTTTACAGATGATGAAATTGAGGCAAACAGGGCTAACTAGCTTGCTCTGGACCACATGGTTAGTAAGTGTCTGAGGACAGATTTGAACTCAAAAAGATGAGTTTTCATGACTCCAGGCCCAGCACTTTATCCACTGTGTCATCTATCTGCCCCCAACTATATAACAATAAAAACCAACAATTTAAATGAATACTTACAAATTATAAAATACTCAAATTAACAATAACAAAAAGAAATAGAGAAATTAAATGACTATCTCAGAAAAAGAAATTAAACAGCTACAAATGAACTTCCAAAGGGGAAAAAAAAAATCCTGGACCAGACAGATTTATAAACAAATAATATCAAACACTCAAAGAACAATTAATTCTGATACTGCAAAAACGATTTGCAAAAATAGGAAATAAATTTTTACTATGATGTAGATAGGGTCTTGATACCTAAACTAGGGAAAGTCAAAACAGAAGAAAGAAAGTCTAGAGCAATATCCCTAATGAATATCAATGCAAAATTTACAAATAAAATAGCAGAGATTATTGCAACATTTGACAAAGACGATATATTATGGCCAGACTGTATTTCTACCAGGAATGCAGGTTTAATATAAAGAAAACTATAAACATAATTGACCACATTAACAATAAAACAAAAATCACTTAATCATATCAATAGATGCAGAAAAAGTTTTTAACAAGATACAACACATATGTCTGTTGAAAACACTATGAAACAGAGAAATGGGCCATTCTTCAACATGGTAAGTAATATCTAGTAAAACCTAACAGAAAATATTGTATGTCATAAATTGGCAAACACTAGCCTATGAGATAAATTCAGCCTGCTACTTGTTTTTGTATGGCATGTAAGCCAAGAATTATTTTAAAATTTTAAGTGGTTGAAAAAATCAAAATGATAAAAAATATTTTGTGGCATGTAAAAATTATATGAAGTTAAAATTTCAGCATTCATGAATAAAGTTTTATTGGAATACAACCTCGCTCGTTTACATATTGTTTAGAGCTCCTTTCACTCTGCAACAACAGAGCTGAGTATTTGAGACACAGTATGTGTCACTCTTAGAGTGTATAGTGTAGCACACTATAAATTGCAATGACAATTATAATCGTACTTCAAGTGACATGTATATCACTGTGCCACAATTCTTTATTTTAGTTTTAGTACCAGTGTACCTCCATTATGTCAAAACAAGAAAAAGGAAAAAAAAAAGTTTTATGACAATTTTTTGAGCCCAGGCTGAAACTGAATTTTTTTCTGAATGAGAATTGCCTTTAACCACTATGACTGAACACTGAATGGCTTTCAAGATTAGTTTTTGCCATACACTTGATGTTTTTTAATGAATTCAACCTAAAATTGCAAGGCAAAAAGGAATTTACATGTGAAACATGCTGCAAAAAGGCAATTTGATGGCAACTAACGTTAAATTCACAAATAATGTCAAGCTGCTTTATATACTTTCCATGCTGTCAAAAGTTAAAACAAGAAGCAAAATATCACTCTCCTACAAATTTGTAGCAGATATGTTTTCTGAGCTCAAACTACAGTTCCAACAGCCTTTGGTAGACCTCAATGCAAATATTAAAGAAATTTCCATATTTCAAAAAACATTTAATTGTGCAATTGAGCAGATAACATCTAACTTTCAATTGGAAGTGATTAATCTGTAATATAACGACATGCGAAAAAGCAAATATCAAGAGAAGAATTAAATAGCATTTTATAAGTATCTTCTAAGTGATGAATATGTTTAATTAAAATCAAATGATCAGTGTTAGACAATATCTATGTGAAAAAAACATTTTCAAAGATAAAATACATAAAATTTCATTACAGATCAGCAATAGCTGATGAATGTTTGAAACTGATATTGATAAAAGGGAACACTAACTTTGAACCCTAATTAAGTGGTTATATGCCACCAAAGAATTGCATTCTTCTCACTAGATCTGTATAACAAATAAGTTATAATTGGTTATTATAATTATATTTTTAGTTTAGTCAAAAATTTGTGGAAATTTATTTTCTCTCTTGTTATATAAGTAACAACTTAATAGCCTCAAATTTGCCTCTTGGCCCACAAATCCTAAAATATTTATTATCTGGTTCTTTACAGAAATTTTGTTGATACCTATATGCTTACCCTATGTATAGGGACAAACTAGAGGGTTTTCCATTAAGATCAGGATTAAAGCAAAATGCCCACTGTCATTAGCACTATATGATTAGTGACAAAAATGCAAGCTATGGCAAAATGACAAGAAAAAGAAGCTGAGGGAATAAGCATAAGCAAAGAAGAAACAAAATTATTATTTTTCACAGATGATGATAAATAACGTGATAATTCCAGAATGATAGTTAAAAATTAAAAGACTAAATTCAGTAAAGTTGCTGAATATAAAATAAATTCACACAGATTGAAGGCTACACATTTTATCTGATCCTTATGACCTCTAAAAGGAGAAATGAAGCCATTTTAGCTGACTCCACAGTGCAGGACACCAAGAATTCAATTTAGGTAAAAACTCCATGAACTAAGCTCTACAGGGTCCTTACTAAGAACCTTTTCCCCCAATTCCCAGTATGCTGCTAGGAACAAGGCTACAGAAATCAACCCACAGGCTTGTAATAGAGCTCAACGCCATGCTCCAACTGACTGCTCCTCTTTCTCTCAATGCTGAGGAAATAAAAACCCTAAAGATCAGAATTTTGTGTAGGCCACAATTAACCTCTGGCAGAACTCTGTGATATAAGAGAGCTTTTCAGGAATACAAAGGAACAGAGGGAACAGGGCAGGATGTATGTCCCACCTTGTAATAAGAATTCAACTCTATAACTCTCAATCCTTTCCCAGTACCCTGGAGATCCAAACCACAAGTGGCAGAAATCTGCTCAGTGGGAGAGTGTTGTTTGCTTTTGGTACAGAAAACTGAGAAAGAGAGGGAACAGAGCAGGTATATGTGTGTGGGGGTAGTGTGACACTCCACTAAACCTGAGAAAAAGAGCCCAGCATCCACCTGGGTCTTGTTCTGTCCCCTCAAAACTTACCTAGGATAGAAGCCTAGACTGTTAAACTGAACTACCCAGGAGGGCAAGAAGCTATGAGGTAGAAAACTAGGTGGAACAGAGGATAGAGGGCATGCTTGGAGGTCAGGAAGACCTCTTGTTTAATCTGAAGTTCAAATCTGGCCTCATACACTTCCTGGCTATATGACCCTGGGCAAGTCACTTAACCCCTGTTTGCCTCAATATCCTCATATGTAAAGTGGAGATAATAATAGCAATTACCCCCTAGAGTAGTTATGCAGATCAAATGAGATAATAATTGCAACGTGCTTAGAACAGTGTCTGGTATATCATAAGCATTACATTAATGTTAGATTATTATCATCATTATCATTATTCAGGTCACAGAGAAACTACCATTAGAAGGGAGAGAGACAGAAAATAAGCAATAGGGGAATATAAAGGAGAAAAAAGAAAAGACTGAAATTACCAAAGATTTCAGGAAGAAGAAAACTCACAGTATGAGCATAAGCAGTGAAGACATGAACAGCAGAAGGAAATATGGCCTTCATATCAAATAATAATAATAACTTTTATACAGCACTTACTATGTGCCAGGCACTGTGCTATGTACTTTAAAACTATTATCTTATTTGACTTCTACCTTAGAGATAGATGCTGTTATTATCCCCATTTTACACATGAGGAAATTGAGGCAAACAGAGGTGTAGTGACTTGCCCAGGGTCACGCTAGCTAGTAAGAGTCTGAAATCAAATTTGAACTCAAGTCATCCTAATTCCTGACCTGACATTCTATCCACTGTACCATCTAATTACCCCATAGTAAAAGTGTTCAGATATGTATTAAGGAATAGTGCAAAACAAAGGAAAATGATTTAATACTTAATGAGGTAGAGAATCTTGTGCATTTTGAGGAAAGCAAGGAACCAAAGCATGCTGTTCTTGAAGGATTTAAAGGAGAAACAAGAATTATGGCAAAATTCATGGCCTATACAGCAGAAATAATTGCCAGGATTAAAAATAAACAAAACTTGAATCTGTGATGGCAAAACATTTCAAAGAAACAAAAGAGATAACTGATGGGAATACAATTACATATAAGTGAAAGGCAGAGAAAGATAAGAAGAGAAGCAAAAAGCAATAGCATTAAAAGAAAGCATGCTCTCCATACAAAATAAATAGTGATCTTGAACACAGGATGCACACAGAAAAGCTAAGAATTGTAAGTCTCTGAGAAGAATGTAACAAATCAAAAAAAACTGATCATAATGCAAGAAATAATACAAGAAAACTGCCCAGAACTTCTGTATGCAATAAAAAAAGGAGAGAGAGATTCAAATATAAAGGAAATTTGAGTAACACAAGACTATCCTGTACTTATCAGAAAACACAAGAGAGAATGGAATGAATTCTAAAGAGCAATGGAGCTCAAGATGCAGCCCAAAGTGACCTACATCTTGTAAATGCGAGCCTAAGCATAAATAGAAAAAAAAAGATGAATTTGCAATAATAAAGAGATGCTCAAAGCATTCTTTTAATAAAAACCAGACCTGAAGAGATTATTTGCTTCTCAAACACGCTCCACCACAGAAACATAAGAATGATAAACAAATATAGCAAACAAGGAAAATAACAAAAGAGAGACCATTAAGAGATTTCTTTCTAAATGCACAGGAGAAGACAAGAGTAAAGCAGAAGTCACATAGAAGTAATGGTGGAGAAACAGACCTGAAACATCATGGAATAAATCTCACAATACCCTGTCTTTAGATTAATCAGTGCTTTTTTGTGGGATTAAATTACAAAATGAGAGGGTATGTAAAAAAGGAAAGGGGAAAAAGAACAGAGGGAAATGTGATGTACCCTAATCAAGTCAAAGGCTAATAATGAAGGTAAAATAACTCCTATAGTCTCTCAGGAAGAAAAGAACCTACAGGAGAATGGGTGAAGAAGAAAAGGAAGGGACTACATAGGGAGGAAAGAAAGGGTGAAACTGTGCTTCAATGGTGGGAGGGAGTACCACCTAATAATGCTCCTATGGGTAAAGAGAGATATTCTATAAAAGGAAGCAGGAATCTTACAATGGGTATTATCTACAAGGATTTGATGCCTAAAGAAACCACTCTTCCTGCCTCAGGGAGCTCCTGAAGGCAACCAACACCTAGAAGAAGGGGTTAGGGGGAGGAGGGAGGATGGACCAGGGAAGCAATTTTAAAGCAAATAGGAGTAAAAAATGACCTATGAGAGGGCAAAGGTAAAAAATTAATTGCACAATAAGAGATGCAAGAAGAATTCTACCTTGGGGCAATCCTACTCTTTTCTTACCTGTAAAAACTGGTGTTTCTCTAAGGGTGAGGTACAACAGAATAAAGGGAGCCAGAGAGAAGCTCTATAGGGCAATAACAGAAAATTTTTGGAAGAGGGAACCTAAAAGAAGTACTACAAAAATTTAATTCCATGAGAAATACAAAGAACAAAGAAAAATTAAGTAATTATAAGAGCAATGAACCAAAGAATAAAAGTTTAGAATAGACACAAAGGCAAGATAAACAATTAAGGAAGTAAAAGAAATACTTCTGAGAAAAAGGTGCAAAAAAAATGAAATTTTAAAAACTAATTAAAAAAAACAAATTGAAGGGGAAGAAAAAGAAAAAGGATTCTATTTGACTGAGAAGAAAAGAGAAATAAATAACCAAATAAAAGCTAGAAAGAAAAAGCAACCGATAAGCAAAACTCAAAAACTAGGAAAAGTAAAACATGGGGGAGAGGAGGGTTTGAGGGTGAGAGGGGAAGAAAACCAGTAGAAATAGGGCAGATTAAGCTAAAATAATTAAAGAGACATAGCATTGTGTTTACAGTAGAAGTGAAAAAAAATAATGTGAGGAAAAACAATTTTAGAGACAAATTGAGGAAAATAAAAACCTAACTCATCAAGCTTTAAATTTGGATGGATTAAACAATCCAATAAAAGGAAAAAGAGTAAGAAACCATATAAGAAAACAAAGTCCTACAATCTGCTGCTTACAAGAAACATATTTAAAAGCCAAAGACATACAGAGAATAAAAATCAAGGGCCGGAAAAAAATGCATTAAATGAGTCCAAAAAAAAAAGTTGCCATCATGTTATGAGACAACACATAAACAAACATTCAAAACATAAAAAAGAATAAACAAGGAAACCATATTATGCCAAAAGGAACCATAGACAACAATCAATCAATATCAAATTTTTATACTCCAAATACCTTAGCATCCAAATTCACAAAGGAAACATTAAATGAGCTTCAAGAATACATAAACTGCAACACAACTGTGACAAGAGATTTCAACATCTCTCCCTTAGTTTGAGGGAAGTCTCATGGAACTATAAACAAAAAGGAAAATATAGAACTAAACAAACTGATGAAGAAATTAGATCTAAAATATTTATGACATCTTCTAAATGGTATTGCAAAAGGGTATACATATTTCTCAGCACCACATGGAAGCATTCAAAAACTGACCAAGCATTAGGGCACAGAGATACTGCAAATAGATGTAAAAAGGAAGAAATACTAAATACATCATTTACAGACCATAACAAAATAAAAATAGTAATCAGTCCAGGGACCACAAACAAAAGACACAGACACAAAGAGATTTAAAAAATGAGATTTTAAACAATGAGTAGGTCAAAGAACAAACCACAGAAACAATCGATAATTATGTAGATAAGATGACAATGTGGTAACAGCATACCAAAATTTCTGGGAGGCAGTTAAAATAATCCTCAGGTGAAAAAATCATATCCCTATAAACTTCTATTAACAAGACAGAAAAGAACACTAATGAACTGAATGTGTATTCTAAAAAATTAGAAAACCAATAAATAAACAAACCTAAAATACGTATGCAAGATGGTATATTAAAATTACAGGAGAAATAGATAAAATAGGGAAAAACAGAGAAATAATGGATTTAATAATTAAATGCATGAAATAAAACTAAATGCTAGTTCTTTCAAAAATACAAAATACTCAAATTGACAGAAGACCAGACAGACTTAACTGAAAGTCAGAAAAGGATATAGAATTAGTTATAAAGGAATTATCAAAGAAATGGATTCACAGGAGAATGTTAAAGAACAATTAGTATCAATACTGGAGATATGGTATTCAAAAATAGAGGAAGAAAGCACCCTACCAGAATCCTTTTATGGAACAAACATGGTCCTAATATCTAAACCAGAGAAGGATAAAACACAACGGGAAAATTACATACCAATATCATTAATAAATATTGAATCAAAAATTTTAAACAAAATTCTATCAAACAGACTACAGTGATTTATCCAAGGAATCATTCCTTATGACCAAGATAGATTTATACCAGGGATGTAAGAATGGTTTAATATTATGAAAACAATCAACATAATTAATTGACTTAAAAACCAAAACATCCAAAACCAGATGATTATCATTACATGCATAAAAAGCCTTTGATAAAGTACAATCTCTTATGCTAAAAACTTTATGAAATATAGGAATAAAGCAACTTTTTAATATCATAAAAAGCATCTAAGACAAAAAGCAAACATCACACATAATGTGGATACACTAGAACTTTTCCCAATAAATATGGAAGTACACAAGAATGTTCACTCTCTCCACTATTAGTTTACATACTTCTAGAAATACTAGCAATAGTAATAAAACGAGAAAGAAATTAAAGGAATAAAACTAGGTAAAAAAGAGAAGAGCAGCTAGGGGGTCACTGGACAGAGTGATGGACTTGGTGTCAGGAAGACTTGTGTTCAAATCTGGCCTCAGACACTTGCTAGCTGTGTGACCCAGAGCTAGTCACTTAACTTCTGTTTGCCTTAATCCAATGGAGGAGGAAATGGCAAACCATTCCAGTATATTTGCCAAGAAAAAACCAGGGACAGTATTGGCATGCTATGGTCCACGGGGCCATAAAGAGTCAAATATAACTGAACAACAACAACAAAGAAAAAGAAATAAAACTATCCTTATTTGCTGATTTCATGGTATACTTGGAAAATCCTAGGGAATCAGCAAAAGTAGTAATCATTAGACAATTACTTCAGCAAAATTAGATTACAGTATAAATCTTCAAAAATCAACAGCACTTCCATATAATAATAACAAAATACAAGTGGTAATAATAGTGAGGGAAATCCCATTCCAAATAACTACAAAATGTGTACAGGGATTGATCTACCCAAACACACAAAAGACTTGAGTAGATTCAAAGTGCTCCTTAAAGAAATAAAGAACAACTTAAACAGCTGAAGGAGCAATCAAGGCTCATAGCTGGGCCATGCCAACCTAATAAAAATGACAATACTACTAAAGTTAATTTCTATTTTTAATGCTATATCAAATAATCAAAGGGATACTTTATAGAATTTGATAACATAATAACAAAATTCATTTGAAGATACAAAAGATCTAGAACATAAAAGGAAATGATGGAAAGAGGACAAAGGGAGAATAGCATTTCCAGAACTCAAACTCAAAGCAGTCATCAAAACTGTCTGGTTAACATGGTTAAAAGTGGAGGTCATGCTGAGACAAGGACTTAGTACTATGCAACAAAAACTCATCAGAAAACTGGTAAGCAGAAATTGGGATTAGGCCAAAAGCTCACACCAAACAGCAAGATAAATTCTAAATGGAAACATGACCTAGACATAAAAGCTCACATCATAAAGAAATCAGAAGAAATTATCTTTCAGATCTATGATTAGATCTGATCAAACATGATGGAGAAAGTATGATAGAATGGAGGAAGCATTTATTAAGTGCTTACAATACACAAAGTGAAGCTGTGAGGATACAAATAGAGAAGTCTAAGAGTTCCAGCTCTCCAAGAGCTCATTCTAATGGAGGAAACCACATATGGAAGATTTCAGCTGCCAATCAAGTAGAAAGGTTCTACAGACCTTAGGGTATGGCAGCAAAGCTGAGGTAATGCCTTTTCTTTAATGTCATTTTCACTGATAACATCATGTCACTTTCTGATGTTTAATCATTTGACAGTATCAAGGGCTTTCATGACAAATACTTCCACAGGCGTTCCCTTATATAAAGGAAGGAGCTGCGTTTTCTGGGCTAGAAGCACTGCCATTTCCAAGGCTCTTGTATTTGAGTCCTTGGATTGTCTCTATTAAAATCTGAGGTTGTCAAAATGGTGGTGGTGGTGGTGGTTTAACTGCCTGGCACATTACCTCTGTCCCTACCCCAGTGTGCCCCAAGGCTTCCACTAAGTGGGTCTGCCTGCCTCATAAGTGGTAGTTGGTTGGGATAGCTGGTCCTTTCTCATTGCCTCCTCAGAAGATGGTTGTGAGGGCTGGGCTGGAAGCAAAACTGATGGTCTGGGGATTTATTACCACTCCTAGGCCTCATCTATCTTCCTATTCATGGCAGTTGATTGGCAGTTTTGTGAGTGATAATAAGGAAGGTAGACTCCTTCTCCACAATGATTTCTTCCCCTCCATGATAGCTGTGGAGGATGAGTTGTAAGCATGTCTGGTGGGTTGGGAGATACAGCTATTCTCAATCGATCTCTTGGGTTCATGGTCTGGGGCTTGTTTCCATGAGGATCAAAAAGAATATAGCGATCAAGGTTATGGTAATAGTAGTAGTTTGCCTTGCCTAGCAAACGCTGTCTCTCATCTCCCCCTCAAGGTGCCCTGTTGCCTCATCTAGACTGACTTGTATTTTGAGTGGCAACCACCTAGCAGATGGTGGGAATAACCAGTGCCTTCTACAGCAGAGTTGCTTCCCCTCATTATGGCCATAAGGACTGAGCTAAAAACAGGTCTGAAAGAACACGGACACTCCCAGGGCTCCTGTGACTATTTGCCTCTTGATAAAAATTGTTTCAGCAGCTGTTGCTGGTGGAGATGAAGAAGGTGAGCCTTTTCTCTACAATGAATATCTTCCTTCAAAGATGGCTGTTGGCACTGGGCTGGAAGCAGTTTTGGTGGTTTAGGGAACACTGATATTCATAAGGCTCTTAGGCTCAGGGTCCTAGGCTGCTTCTATCAGGATCCAAGGGGAGTTTGCAATAAAGATGATGGTGGTGGTTTGGTTCACTCAGTACATGCTGCCTCCTTTATTCTCCCCCAAAGCACCCCCACCCCAGCTTCAGAATGTCATAGATGATAAAATTTTAAAATTCTGCTTAAATAAACCCCATGTAGCTAAGATTAGAAGCGAAATAGTTAGCTAGGAAAAAAATCTTTGCAGCAAATTTTTCTGATAAAGGTCTCTTACTATGTGCTAGGCATTAAGCCAGGAACTGGTAATAGAAAGACAAAAATCAAACAGGCCCTACCCACAAGGAACTTAACATTTTATTAGGTGGGACATGTACAAATATAAGAATGTATAAAAGATATACAAAGTAAATATAAAGTTATTTTTGAAGAAGGCACTAGTAGCAGGGAAGATCAACAAATATTTATTAAGCACCTCCTATGTGCCAGGCATGTGCTACATACTGGGGATACAAGTATAAAAAATGAAATGTCCTCTTCTTGCACATAGCTTACATTCTAATAGAGGAGAGAACAAAGTACATATGAAAAATAAATATAAAGTTAATAAATACACACAAAGTGGTTAAAAACAAGGTATTATGAGAGGGAGGGCACTAGCACTTGGGGAAATCAGAAAGGTTTAATGCAGAAGATGATGTCTGAAAGGCAGAGGTAAGGAGAGAATACATTCCAGGAGTGCAGGACAACCAATGAAAAGGTACAGAGATACAAGGTGGAACGCAGTGACTGAGGATTCAAGAGTCAGTTTGACTGGATCACAGAGGATGAAAGGGAGTGTAATGTCCAATGGGCCTGAAAAAGGTGGATTGAGGTCAGGTTGTGTAGGACTTTTAAAACCAAAGGTATTTGTATTTTATTTTAAAGGCAATAGTAAGCCACTAGAATTGGGCTGAATAGCGGAGTCACATGGTCAGATCTGCACTTAAGGAAAATTACTTTCATAGTAACGTATAAAATAGATTGGAGTGGTGAGACTTGAGGCGGGGAAATCAATTAGGAGGCTGTGCCAATAATCGAGGTGAGAAGTGATGAGGGCCTGGATTAGATGAAGTTTGCTAAACTGACAGTGTGATAACCTTGCATTTCTAACCCTAAATGTAGCTGACCAATCCAGTTGTTAGGCAGACAGGAATCTTCCAGGATATAGGCAGGTCAATGAATGTAAAATATGGAGTTACTTCTATCAGGTCAGTCTTAGCAATAGGCCAGTCCTCACAATGGTAACTTTGGAGAGATAGTTTCAGTTGAGTGATTATGTTAAAAGCCAGGCTGCAAAGCGACAAGGTGTGAAAAGAGAGGAGGTAAAGGCAATAAGTGTAGACAACTTTTTCAAGGGATTTGCCTGGGAAAGGGAGGAAAGACAATAATAGTTTGAGAGGATGACAGGGTCTATGGAAGGTTTTCTAAGAACTGGAATAACTTGGACATATTTGAAAGTGTAGATAAGGAACCAGTTGATGGGAAAAGGGTTAACATTTGAGGGAGAGCAGGAATGACTGAAGATGCAATCTTCTGGAGACAATGGGAAGGGATAGGAATAAGTGCACATACAGAGCTAGTGGACCTTGGCAAAGGAGAATGGTCACCTGAAGAAATAATAACTAGCATTTAATGTAGGGATTTGAGGTTTGCAAAGTGCTTTCCATATATTATTTCATTTGATTCTCACAACCACCCTAGGACCTGGTAAGTGTTATTATACCCATTTTCACAAATGAGGAAATTGAAATTGATAAAGGTAAGTGACTTGCCTAGAGTCACATAGCTAGTAAAATGTCAGGGGCAGGATTTGAAGCTAGGTCTTTCCGACTCCAAGTCCAATGCACTGTCTACTGTGCTACCTAGCTGCCTAGAAAGACATACCCTCCCAACCCCTCAGGAATACCTTAAACAGATGTAGCCTGACTTCAGGATCTGACTTACTGTGAGAGTGGGGGTTGGGATAAGTATCCTCAGAATTTTTAAAAGGGCCACATACACTTTTTTTGTTTGTTTGTTTTTAAAGGCATATAAATAGAGATTCATGGTTTCATATGAAATCTTTTTCTCTGTTCTTTTTCGTATAGAAATGTTCATGTCTGTCATTGTTTATTAAGTTCATAATAAAGAAAACAATTTTAAAAAATGTACAACATTGAAAAGGGGGCAATGAGCATGGAATGAGAGCAGTAGGACTAGAAAGAAAAGATAATGAAAAGGTAGAAGCTGTAAGATTTGGCAACTGATTTGACATGAAAAGTGAAAAAAAGGAAAGAGTTGAATAGATGGATGAGATGTTAAGTTTACTATTAGACATACTAAATTTAAAGTTCAGCTTTAGCAATAATGATTAGGCACAGTTAAGAAAAAGTATTGGGGCATGGTAGAGAAACTTAGCAGTACAGACTGGAGAGGAATGATGACATGATTGGTCTGAATCTTCACCTTAAAATGGAGGCTCTGGCAAGAATCAGCCAATCAGAAGGAAAGGCACAGGGGCTAAAAGTACTTCTAACGTGAGACATAGTCCCTGATGGAGTGAGCTTCCAGGGTGTAAAGGTTTCTCAGGCATGGTAGACAAAGTCCTATAGGGATGAGTCAGCAGTGTAGCCAGCTTGATTGAGTGGCTAACCTAGACCGTCAAAACTCAACATTCAACTCAATTCCCTCTCAACTGCTGCAACTCAGTCCACATATAACAAAGCATACCCAAGTTGCCAAGTCCTATCGACTTTACCTTTGAAACATCTCTGTTACACATCCCTTCTCTCTTCTGACATTGCCACCACTCTAATGAAGGCCCTCATCACCTCATGCTTAGACTATGGCAATAGCCTGCTGTTTGGTTTCTATACCTTAAGTCTATGCCTATTCTAGCCTATCCTCCACTCAGTTGTCAAATTGATCTTCCTAAAGTATAAGTCTGACCCAGTCACACCTCAATAAACTCAATAAACTTCAGTGGCTCTCTGTCACCTTCAAGATCAAATTTAAAGTTCTCTGTTTGGTATTCAAAGCCCTTCATAACACAGCCCCTTCCTACCTTTTCCAGTACTCTTATACCTTTACTGCTCTTTTCATACCACTGGCCTCCCTGCAGCTACTCACACATTACACTCCTCCTCCTAAGTCTGAGCATTTTCACTGACTGTCCCTCATGCCTAGAATTTTCTTGCTCTTCATTGCTTCTCTTGACTTCCTTCAGATTCCAGTTAAAATCCCGCTTTCAGCCTTCCCCGAGGCTAGAGTTCTCCCTCTACGATTACCACCAATTTATCCTATCTTTGTCTTATTTGTATATTGAGACAGCTCCTAGAGTCAGAAAGACCTGAATTCAAATTTAGCCTCAGACACTTGCTAGCTGTTTGACCTTGGGCAAGTCACTTAACCTCAGTTTGCCTCAGTTTCCTCAAAATGAGGATAATAATGGCACCTACCTTCAAGGGGTATTGTAAGGATCAAATGAGATAATATTTGTAAAAAGTATTTTACACAATGCTGGCACATAATAGGTACCCTATAAATGCTTATTCTCCTTCCCTCCCCTTCCTCCTACATAGCTGTTTGAAGGTTGTTTCCTTCATTATTCTGAGCTCATTGAGAGCAGGGATTATGTTTTTTTTATCCTAAGCACAGTGCTTGGCACACAGTAGGCACTTAATAAGTGCTTGTTGACTTGATTTATATATGCACGTCTCCCATGATAAAATATAAATTCCTTAAAGCTCAGAGAATTGTCATTTTTTTCTTTGTAACCCCAAAGGATTAACCACAGTTCCTAAAACATAGTAGAAACTTAATAACAGCTTGTGCTTGTAGCTACCAAAACCAAAAAGAAGGGACAGACAGATACTGCCATACTTATGTATGTGCAGCAGACTTCTATGTAAAGTGATTTTTACAAAACGTGAAAAATCTGGAAAGGAAGGAGGGAGGAAGGGAGCCATATACCAATGGGGTTGGTACATGGTTCAAGGACATGTGGCAGCTGGGGATAGAGAAGTGAGAGGAGGAGAAGGAGGAACATAAGGAAACCAGGGCCAGCCACATGGGGGCCTGGCTCCAACGGAGAGGAAGAAAACATGGGATGGGGGGTGGAGAGGTGTGTGTGTGTGTGTGTGTGTAGGGAGACACCATACCCCAGCACAGACAGGAGGAAAGACAGGTGGGCCACACCAGGTATGGGCAAATGAGGGCAAAGGTCTCTCTCAGCGTAAGTCTCAGGCCAAGCCCCAGTCCAGCCAAGGTGGCAGTCTCTATGCCCTTCCAATTTTCTGCTTTCATTTAATGGGTTGTTTTCTTTTTTGGGGGGGGGGGCATAGAGTGCCTAGCCCAGGAGTAAGAGTATTATACAGTAAAGTTAACATAGGTGAGTTTTTTTGGAATGTGGATTCTTTCAGAATTCTTTACATGAAGTCAAACTTGCATAATGTGACTTTATATAAAGTAAGAACAGTTTGCATGTACATTCAGACTTAGGAAAAATTCTGAGTTTAGTTAGGTTTTCCTTTGTGTTTCCTTGCCTCCTTTTTCTATGGCCTTAAACATCAATCTCCTTCTCTTTGTCTTTTAGGGCTTAGGATTTCTCTAGTTCTCTAACTCCTCTCTTCCTTCTCAAGACAAGAAAAA
Source organism: Vombatus ursinus (assembly GCF_900497805.2). Classification (NCBI taxonomy): domain Eukaryota; kingdom Metazoa; phylum Chordata; class Mammalia; order Diprotodontia; family Vombatidae; genus Vombatus; species Vombatus ursinus. The sequence goes on from NW_020954619.1 coordinate 2,794,962, forward strand.
ATCTGATATCAATACTAATTTACACATGGTTAATTGACTGACTAAAACTAGTAAATGAATTTCAGTTGTATTAGAGCAATCAGTAATGAACATTTTGGGCCTTTTTAAAAGCTTTTCCTCATCAGAAAGTTCCTTGAGGGTAGGGAACTTGCCAATTTCTTTGTATCCCTAGTGATTTGTACAGTGCCTGGTACATATTCATTATTTAATGAATGCCTGCTGACTTAACATGACCCTATTAAAAGAATTTCAGACATGAGCAATCAAGCTAGGAAATGGTTGGGTGGTTTTAAGAATTGTGGGAATAATATCATACCTATTTGAAGCCACCTCTAAAAGAGCATGAGGCGGAGGAACTAGAGACCAAATTGCCAACATTTCCTGGATTATGCAGAAAACAAGGGTGATCTCCGCCCCCCCCCCAAAAAAAACTACTTCTGTTTTATTGACTACAGTGCCTTTGACTGTGTGGATCACAACAAAATGTGGCAAGTTCTCAAAGAGAACTCAAAGAGATGGGAGTATCCCATTACCTTACTTGTCTCCTGAGGAGCCTGTATGCAGGCCAAGATGCAACAGTCAGAACCAAACATGGAACAACTGATTGGTTTAAGACTGGAAAAGGAGTACAACAGGATTGTACATTGTCACCTTATTTATTTCACTTACATGCAGAGTACATCATACAAAATACCAGGCTGGACAAATCAAAAGCTGGAAGCAAGGTTCCTGAGAGAAATATCAACAATCTCAGACATGCAGACAATACCACTCTGAGGGTAGAAAGTTAAGAAGAAAGAATAATAAGCCTCTTGATAGGGTGAAAGAGGACAGCATAAAAGCTGGCTTGAAGCTTAACATAAAAAAAAAAACTAAGACCTTGGCAACTGGTCTCATCACTTCCTAGCAAACAGAGAGAGAAGAAATGGAAGCAGTATGGAAGCAGTGTCAGATTTTATATTCTTGGGCTCAAAGATGTAGATGGCAACTACAAGCCATGAAATTAAAAAATTCTTGCTCCTTGGAAGGAAAGTTAAAGCAAGTCTGGACAGCATACTAAAAAGCAGAGACATCACCTTGCCAACAAAGGTCTGTATAGTCAAAACTATGTTTTTTCCAGTTTTTCTCACAGCAACTTATGGCTGTGAGAATTGGACTGCAAGGAAAGCTAAGCACCACAGAATTGACACTTTGAATTGTGGTGCTGGAGAAGACTTTTAAGAGTCCCATGGCCAGCAAGGAGATCAAATCAGTCAATACTTAAAGAAATTAATTCAGGGGGGCAGCTAGGTGGCACAGTGGATAGAGCACCAGCCCTGAAGTCAGGAGGACCTGAGTTCAAAGCTGGTATCAGACCAGAGACTTGACACTTACTAGCTGTGTGACCCTGGGCAAGTCACTTAACCCCAATTGCCAAAAAAAAAAGAAAAAGAAAAGAAAAGAAATTAATTCAGGCTATTCACTGAAAGGTCAAAAACAGAAGCTGAAGCTTAAATACTCTGATCATATAATGAGAAGACAGGACTCACTGGAAAAGACCCGGATGTTGGGAAAGATTGAAGGCAAAAGGAAAAGGGGACAGCAAAAGATAAGATGGATAGATAGTATCCAGAAATAACAAACATGAACTTGTACAGATTTTGAGAGATAGTGGAGGATAGAATGACCTGGTATGCTATGGTCCATGAGGTCACAAAGAGTTGGACAGGACTGAATGATCGAACAATAACTGAAAATAAACCTGACATAAGTGAGGTTTTGAAGGAAGGGTGCAGGTAGATGGGAAAGTGGAGAAGGGAAAGTTTATTGTCCCTCTTGTCCAGAGAGCACAAAGGCCAGGAATTTTAAGCTTCTAGGGTCAGGGAAATATATAAGCCATTTACACTGGCTTTCTTCCTCAAAATTTTCTTCTCCCAAACTTGCCCCAATGTTCTTTGCTTTATTTCTCTCTTCAGTGTTCATCTCTTGCCACTCCTCCCCCTTTTCTTCTACAATTATTAGATTCCTCTTTTATGGGGCTTATTTGTATAGTTGTAATTATTTTTATTTATTTTGACACTATAATCTTTTTCATCTATACTGCAACTCATCTCTATGACACTTACCTTATTTATACTCCTAATAATTAAATTCCTAATAAGTATGTTAATAGAATACTATTTATTGGTGGAGATATTATGATACATATATCTATGCTGATTATATAGTTTAACTCATCCCACCTATTAGAGAGCTTTCTAAGGTTAAGATGCTGTACCTACTATGTATAGCTAGATAACAGAAGAGTTAAAATAGTTTGTAACTAAATACAACACAAAATAGAGTATGAAAGTCAAGAGAAGAGGCATAAAGTGCTTTGAGCTTTGTAGCTTCTGGCTAGGAGGATCAGGACAGAAACTGTCAAAAGGGTGGAAATATACCTTAAGGATAAACAGGATTTCAACCAGCAGAAATGGTTGAAATCCAGCAGATATGTGGAGGGTAGGAAATTTCATGTATTATATAAGTAGAGGCAATGACGTCAGAAAGTTCTAGTTGTAGTCAGAGAACAATGAGTAATCTGGTTTAGTTGTACTACAGGATATTTGATAGGGAATGTAGATTGGTATCAAACTATTAAAGGCCTTCAATGGCAACCTAAAGAGTTTGGGACTTTATTCTATAAAAAGTGGGGAGCCAATGAAGTTTTTTGAGAAGAGGAGTAATATGTTCAGAATTGTGCATTAGAAAAATTAGTTTTGTAGCAATATCTTGCAATAGTTGTAAGAGGGGAGCCTGTAGATAGGGTAAACAAGATGGTATTAAAATGGTCTAGGTGAGATATAATGAGGGCCTGAAGTAGGATGGTGTCATTGATGATGCAAAAAAGAGGTAAGTGTAAGATATATCAAGGAAGTTGAGATAGGACTTGGCAACCAAATGGATGTGAAAAGTTGACTATGGGCAGAAGTAAAAAGTGACTGAAGCAGAGGTGACCAATCAGAAGGATTAATGTGAATATTACTTTGAAGGGGAGTCAGGAGTATAATGGTAAGTTCAATTTTGAACACAATACATTTGAGGTGCCAAAAGTACATCCCTAGATGACTAATTTCGAAGCTGAAAATATGAGACTAGAACTCAAATGAAAGGTTTTGACTAGGAAAATAGATTTGAGAGTCATCTTTATTAAAGGGAAAGTCGAAGTTGTAGTACTGAATGAAATCAAAGAAGAAAGAGAAAAGAAATACAAAGTCTTCACATGTACTTCAAATACCTCCTGCTTTTTGATGCGCTCAGTATTTTTTCGATTGCTTGCCTAAAGGTACATTGTACTCCAAGTGTAAACTTTGCACCTATGGGCAATCAATATACTGGAAGGGGAAATAATAACATCATAGAATCTCAATGTTGGAAGGAAACTCAGAGTTGTCTTATTCAACCTGTGTCTTCACAGGAATTCCCCCTAAAATACACTTGAGGCAAAACAGACTCTGATTGAAGATTTCCACAGATGGAGCATTTACTTTCTCTCCAGTTACTAAACTCACAGTTTGGTCTAACACTGAATGTTGTTCCAAAACACCTTCAGCTGTTTTGGAAGCCACAGGTGCAGGCAGCTATTAAGCTTCTACTATACTCTGGCTAGTTTCCCCTTTATCTAAGAAGCTGTGTGGCAATGAGTCTCTACTCACTTCCTCCTCTAGGTCTAAACCAACATTTAACCCAATCAATACCCCAGGATGACTTGAATAACAATGGTAAATATGCTAAGGTATAAGCCAATCAAAAACATTAAGTGAATTTACTACTAACACTAGTTCCTGGGGAAAGACAAAATGATAAAAAGTAAACAGACTTCATTATGAATCAGGAAGCCTGATTTCTAATTTGAACTCCATCATTAATTAGTTACACTGGCCACTTCATCTTTATGTGGCTTTGTTTCCTTATCAGTGATGTGTGAAGTTGGAACTAGATTATTTCTGTTATTTTTCCTTTCAGCTCTAAAAGTGCTATGATTATACTTCGGAATTTATTCAGTTTTCTGAATACTAAAATACTTAATACTTAAAATACTAACTCTTCCTATCTATTATCTTAATTTAATAACCAAAATAAATCATTATAAAAATATTTCAGGTATGATCTCATCAATTTGAACTTAAGTGCGCAAGGGTGCATACTAGTTACTATATAACATGAATTATTTATCTATCCTTCGGAATTCACATTCTAAAACAGACAACTTGCATGGATAAACATAGACATCTGCTAAGTCTATAAACAAATATACTGATATGACAGCTATAGAAAGAGCACTAACAAAAGAATAAACCATTATGCAAATTTGCTGTGTACAAGGTTTTTAGTTAATTCAGTTGTGTTTCCAAAAAAGCTATCTGAAAAACCTGTTCTACTTCAACATAATTGCAAAATATATTTTTATTTTCTAAAATAAGGGGAAAAGAAGGACTTGTGAATTAACTAGATATTATTTAGACATAAATGCTATCAACTATCAACCACTGTGATTCCACAATATTCATATTTCTTAAAGTTATTTCATAAAAAAAGAAATTAGCCTTTAGAGAAAAGACTACTTGTAAGTTCCAAGGAACTTATATATTCATCGTTGTGTATTCAATAATACATTCTCAGTGGGATGTTCTCCCAAAAATGTCTACAATTAAAAACAGAAAAGGAGAAAATTGAATGGCTTACTCTCTTGGTGATTTAGTCGAGGATTCCTTTTCTGAGGCATAAGAGCTTATAGTTTGCAAAATACAATTATTTTTTTCAGCAGATAGGGCATCTCTCTCTTGCTCAGCACAGATTAGTTTTAAGGCCTCTACTCCATCTACTTTGTCAACCTTGTCCCCCAGATTTGGGTGTAGTTCTGTAGTACTGATAATTGGATCATCTTCACTCACAGAAACAGTAAGGTCACTGTTACTGCTTAAACTTTCTTCTTCATGCTCCTGCATGTGTTTGGTGGGCCTCTTATTTTTCAGGTCTTGATGATGATCTATAAGAGACAATGAATGAGGAGACTATTTTTCACCAATTTCAAGGGAGTTAAAATTTTCTACCTCAAACAGTGGAGAGTTAATTATAAATTATAAGAAAAATTTATCCCAGCATTTTAAACTTAATTTCCTGTATACAGTACATATAAGTTTTTACATGTATTTTAGAACCTCACAGGCAAAATGGAGCAACTTTAAAATGGGGCAATGAATATTTTCACTTAAATATATACATTAAAAGTCAACAGAACTGAAGTGGTATAATAACAATAGCTGAAAATATATAGGCTTGCAAGGTGCTCTACAAACATTACCTTCTTTGATCCTCACAACAACTTCTCTCAAATTCTGTGGGTAACTTTGAAGACAAGGAAACTGAAGGAAGAGAAAGCGAAATGACTTTCCCAAGGTCACACAGCCAATTGCTGGAGGTAGATAGATCTAAACCCAGACCTATTTGAGTCCAAGACCAGCACCATATCAATTACATCAAATTGTCTGTTTCTTGCCTCTTTCCTTGATGACAGAAATACAATTTTAAAGCTTACTCTGCTCCTCACTTTACCTAGCAGTGCAAAAAGACACGCACACACACAGGCGCACACACATACGTACACACACACACACACATACGCGCGCGCGTGCGTACAAAATTCTAACCTGAGAGAGTTTCCCAAGCACAATGACTTTCTTCTGAATGTGCATTTTCAGAGGCATAATATTCAGGGACAGGTACCAATGGAACTGGCTGTTTAGTTTTTTCTTTCTTTCTTTCAATATGTTCCTGTGTCACTATTCCTTCTGATCCCTCTGATCTGTAAGAACTGTCACCCTTTAAATCAGTGGTTCTGTTCTCTGGACTTAATCTTTCCTGTAACAGAGAATTGAGTTTTGCAGACTTTTTGCTTTCGGGTAAATGACTCTTGCCATTATTTGTGTTGCTTACTATCTCTAAGCAATGAGTTTGTTCAACCTCAGACAATGCCGTGGATGTGACTGGCATTTTCTCACCAATCTGGAGAGATGTCTTTCTGTCTATTTTGTCAGACTTATTTAAGCACTGTGTATCACTATTCATTTGTACGCCACAGCTGTCTGTCACATTACTCCTCTCTGCTGTCTGTTGGCATGAATGTGGGTCAGAAATTGAAAAGCTCTTTGTGGGCTGGGAAGATTTCCACTGTGTACTGAAATCTCCAGTGCTTGAGATGGTTGACATTTGGCGGCCCATAAAGATTGTTGCTGGATGATACAATTCTCTTGACATGGCTGTCCCTGTGTTAATTCCTGATGGCTTCACAACTTGCAGCATCTAAAAAGAAGTTTAAAGTTAAACACGTTTTGTATAAAATGACTATGCTGTTGTCAGAAAGCAATGTCAAGTTATACTATAGGAATATTTAATTAGTACATGTCACATTTAAAAAACATGTTGCTTCCAAAGGAAAAAAAAATTCTATAAAATTCAACTCTATGGAAATCAGTTGCATAAAATAAAGGTATTGGTTAAAAACCATGAAATCTACATTTTCAAAAGCAGATTAAAATAGTGAGTCAAAACGCTTATGTAATACAGGGTGTCTGCAAAGTCTTAATGCAGTTTTAAGCTTTAATAGCTTAAATAATAGCTATTATTATCAATTACATTATAACAACAACAATAATAGTTATTAGTACAGCTTTAAATGCAATAAGACCTTCAGAACACTTTGTATTATAAATTTAATAAGTATTTTTAGAGAACTTGTTTAAAACTATAGATCTATAGTTTATAACAATCATGACTCCTATTTAAATTGCAAATACTTATACCTTTTGCCTGAGCACTTTAAAGTAATTTACAAATCAACTAATTCACAAATAATTCCAATGAAATATTTTTCTTCCTATTTTAAAAAAACTGAATTACTTGATCAGGGTCATAGAGTAGACCTAGAACAGCAACAACGCTAGGGTTTATGAAGTACCTCTATTTCAAAATATTAAAGAACTTTCATACATACCTTATTTACTTTAATAGTACAATAAAGTTAGAAGTGAATAATATAGTTATTCTTATTTCATAGATGGAGAAATTGAAAACAAAGCCACACATGTGAATCAGCAATAATACCAAAATTAGAGCTCCATTTACTCTAGGCTATTTCTTTCTAAAATTCATCCTCACAGTTAAAACTAAAATAAGCAATTTTATAATATGAATCAAAACAAAAAAATTCATTGTATAAAATGCAAAGTTAATAAAAAGGTACTAACAAAAATTAAGTTATAAAACTGATAGTAGAAAAATCCCTACTATTAATAAATTGAGACCTCATCCAAACATTTTTTTTTTTTTTTTGGTTAGGCACTGGGGTTAAGTGACTTGCCCAGAGTCACACAGCTAGTAACTGTTATGTGTCTGAGGCCAGATTTGAACTCAGGTCCTCCTGAATCCAGGGCCAGTGCTCTATCCACCTAGCTGCCCTTTATCCAGTCATTATTGAGGAATATTAACATGAGTATGCTGCTTCAAATTATGAAGCCACACTACTTAACCTGTTAAATATAAACTTTTCATACAAAATGGTTCCAAAGGGTATAGTATTGAGAAGAACTAGGACAAGGCTGAGAAGAGGGACAAAAGTCTTAATGGTTCATTCAATGTTGAGCAGACCAAGACAGAAATTAATTCTCAAACTTTTCATAGAATTATAAGATTTGGATCTAGAAGAGGATAAAGATTTACTCAACCAACCACCCTCCTCCTCCTCCCACCCCAACCCCTGTCCACTTTATAGATAAGGAAGATGAGGCCAAGAGAGAGTAAGCAATTTGTACAAGGTAAAAGCAGTACTAAAAAAGAGATCTGGGACCTAAAACCAGATCTTCTGGCTCCAAATCCAGTTTTACTTTCATTTTATCTATTGATTAAGGGATACATACACTTTTTCCATTTACAATAAGAATCAAATCAATTCATTTTACATAAGTCACTGGTTTCTTGTAGCAATATTTTAGCAGGTATTTGCATTTACTGATGATGCAGCAGGATTTACATGACTTTGTTTGCTCAGCATCAGGCTATGAATGAAAATGAAGATTTTGGTGTGATTTTGATCACATCAGAGATTAAAGAGCCATGTGGTAGGAAATAAGCTCCCACATGCTTTGGTTCTCCCTAGCCCTTTCCAAAGAAGGCCATTGAAAGGTAGCAGATACCCCACTTACTATGACACTGCTTAGGATAATCATTCTTAGTCATAACTTGTCATACAGAGTTTGGATTCATACTCTTGACTAGAAGGAAGATCAAATTTTTGGTTTTCCTAGGTAGCTAAATTTCTTTTGTTCTAATATTACTTTAAAAATCTTTCTTTCAAAAAAGTTTTAGTATTTTTAAACATGTTTTTTTTAATTTTATTTTTATTTTTATCACGGTAATTTATTTATTTATTTGTTTCCAACATTTACTTCCACAAGATTTTGAGTTCCAAATTTTCACCCCATCTCGCCCCTCCCCCCACCCCAAGATGGCATGCATTCTAAATACCCCTTCCTCTAGTTTGCCTTCCCTTCTATCTCTCCCCTTCTTCTCTTATCCTCTTCCCCTTCAATTTTCCTGTAGGGCAGGATGGATTTCTGTACCCCATTTCCTGTATTTCTTATTTCCCAGTTGCATGTGAAAACATTTTTTTTAAACATGTGTTTTTAAAACTTTGGGTTCCAAATTTTCTCCCTTCCTCCCTCCCCACCCACCCTCATTGATAAGGTAAGCAACTAAATATAGATTATATATGTGCAGTTATGCAAAACACTTCCACAGTAGACATGCTGTGAAAAACTAACTCTATTTCCCTTAATCCTATCCCGCCCACCCATTTATTCTATTCTTTCTTTTGACCCTGTCCCTCCTCAGAAGTATTTGCTTCTGATTACCCCCTTTCCCAATCTGCCCTCCTCTCTATCATTCCCCTACTCTCTTGTCCCCTTCCCCCCCCCCATTTTCCTGTAGGGTAAGACAGATTTCCACATCTAATTGAGTGTGTATGTTATTCCCTCCTTAAGTCAAATCCTGTGAGAATAAGATTCACTCATTCCCTCTCACCTTCCCCCATTTCCCCTCCACTGTAAGAGCCTTTTCTTTTCTGTTTTTTTTTTTTGTGGGATAATTTACCCCATTCTACCTCTCCCTTTCTCCTTCTCCTAGTATATTCCTCTCTTGTCCCTTAATTTTATTCTCCAGATATGACCCCTTCATTTTCAACTCACCCTGTGTCATCTATCTATCTATCTATCTCTATATATATGTACATATAATTTTTTCCCCTCCAACTACCTTAATACTGATAAAGGTCTCATGAGTTACAAAAGCATCTTTCTGTGCAGGAATGTAAACTAGTTCAACCTTAATAAGTCTCTTATGATTTTCTCTTTCCAGTTTATCTCTTCATGTTCCACTCAAGTCTTCTATTTGAAAATCAAATTTTCTATTCAACTCTGGTCTTTTCATCAAGAATGCTTGAAAGTCCTCTATGTCACTGAATGACCATTTTTTCCCCCGCAGGATTATACTCAGTTTTGCTGGGTAGGTGATTCTTGGTTGTAATCCTATCTCCTTTGCCCTCCAGAATATTATATTCCATGCCCTGCAGTCCCTTAATGTAGAAGCAGCTAAATCTTGTGTTATCCTGATTGTGTTTCCACAATACTTGAATTGTTTCTTTCTGGCTGCTTGTAATATTTTCTCCTTGACCTGGGAGCTCTGGAATTTGGCTACAATATTCCTAGGAGTTTTCCTTTGGGGATCTCTTTCAGGAGGAGATCAGTGGATTCTTTCAATCTCTATTTTGCCCTCTGGTTCTAAAATATCAGGACAGTTTTCCTTGATAATTTCTTGAAAGATGATGCCTAGGCTCTTTTTTTGATCATGGCTTTCAGATAGTCCAATAATTTTTAAATTCTCTCTCCTGTATCTATTTTCCAGGTCAGTTGTTTTTCCAATGAAATATTTCACATTGTTTTCTAATTTTTCATTCTTTTGGATTTGTTTTACAGTGTCTTGATTTCTCATAAAGTCACTAGCTTCCAATTGCTACATTCTAATTTTTAAGGAAGTATTTTCTCCAGTAATCTTTTGGACTTCCTTTTCCATTTGGCCAATTTTGCTTTTTAGGGCATTCTTCTCCTCATTGGTTTTTTGGACCTCTTTTGCCATTTGGGTTAGGCTAGTTTTTAAGGTGTTATTTTCTTTAGTACTTTTTTGGGTCTCCTTTAGCAAGCTGTTGACTTGTTTTTCATGATTTTCTTGCATCACTCTCAGTTTTTCCTCTCCTTCTCTTACTTGCTTCTCAAAATCCCTTTTGAGCTCTTCTAAGGCCTGGGACTGATTCATATTCTTCTTGGAGGCTTTTGGATGTAGGAGCTTTGGCTTTGTTGTCTTCTTATGATTGCATGTTTTGATCTTCTTTGTCACCAAAGTAAGATAATATAGTCTGACTCTTTTTGAGCTGCTTACTCATGATCCCGGCCAATTACTTGAGCTTTAAACTCTTTGTTAAGGTAAAAGTCTGCTTCCAATGTGAAGAGTGTACTGTCCCAAGCTTCAGGGGTTTGCACAGCTGTTTTCAGAGGTACTTCTAGGGACCCTGTAAATTTTCAGTTCTTCCAAGGTGGTATGATAAGGGGCGAGGTGTTTTCTCTCCACCACCACAACAAGCTCCACCGCACCAGCATTCCTCCTTGGCCCAGGACCACCCCTCAGAACTGTGACCCAGATCCAAGCACTGGTAAAAGAGATTCCTGAAATCCCCCTCTGATCAGCCACTCGATTTCCCCCTCAGTCTGTGGGCCAGAAGCTCAGGAAAAAGCCGTGGCCCCAGGCCGCATTTGGGACTTGTGGCTGAGACCTAGCTCCTCTCTCACCGCAGTCACAGACTATTCCCACTGACCTTCTAACTTGTCTTTGGCATTCGTGGGTTAAGAAGTCTGGAAACCGCCACAACTGCCCATGATTCAGCCCTCTAAGGCCTGCTCCAGGGTCGCTATGGCCTGCTCGCCCACACCGCACTGCGCTCCTCTCCCGGCCCAGTGCAATATACCTTTCTGATCAACCATCCAGGCTGTCTTTGGCTGGAAATTTGTTTCACCCTGTCTTTTTGTGGGTTTGGCTGCTTTAGAATTTGTTTAGAGCCATTTTTTTAGGTATTTGGAGGGCTTTGGGAGAGAGCTCAAGACAGTCACTGCTTTCCCTCTGCCCCTAAACATGTTTAAAAATAAGATGACTACACAGCAGTTCTTAACTTTTATGACATGGATCCCTTTGGCAGTCCGGTGAAGCCTATGGAACCCATTTCAGAATTATTTTTTTTTCACTTATTTAGTTTTGTGAATTAAATTTTTTTTAAATTTAATACAATTTTAATTTTAACTAGGTAGGATATTTGCATGCAAATTTCTGGATAATACTTTCTTAGGCTGGTGGATCTTGCTTGGCACTCCACAGTCACCTGACTTTAGACTTTTTCTTGTGGGGTCATGTCATAATTGTCCTGTAGTCATCAAAACTACATCTCAGAAATTATGGCATATGGTGTCATCATTATCATCTTCTTTCACATAGTCTGTCCAATTCCTTTAATTATGATGATGCAATAAACATTTATTAAGCAGTTACTATATGCTAAGCATTATGCTAAACACTGGGGATACAAATAAGAAAAACAAAATCCCTGCTCTTAAGGAATTTATGGTCTTAAAGGAGTCGGTGGGGGGAAAGAACATGCAAAAGAAACTGGAAAAGGGAGGCGTCATCAAAACCTCATTGTTTAGATGATCATAAGGCTAAAATCAATAATTATAAGAATCATTTTCATTGAAGTTCTATTCTGATACCTCTTCATGGAATAGAGACAGGGGTGTGCTGGAATCAGTTTAAGGTAGGGAAGTTGTTAAATTTTCAGCGTGAGCATTTAAACCTCAGAAATTGGCAAATGCTACAAAACAGGACTCTTATTTATTGTTTTGTCGATTGTCCAGGTTTGGAGGCTAGCTTCTTCACCTTGAGCAGGATGTGCTGAACCTGGGTGATATTTCCAGGCAAAGGTTGCCCCAGGGCCCAAGGCCACTGACAGTGGGGCCCATGCTGTAGCTCCTTCCTTTCACCAGGTAGGGGAGGATGAATTTGAAGGTGAGGGGGGAGGGTGAAACTCTTTTCTTCTATGAGAGGGATTAACAGATACCCTCTTGACTCAAGGGAAGGGAGTGAGAGAAGGGAGTGTTTCAAAACTCCTTAATGAATGATCACAAGATCTCCAGAATTTGCTAAGATGTTTTTAGCTGTTCTAACTTTTCCCTATAACCTCCATGAAGGAGGATTCAGGGGTGTAGAAGGAAGGGAATAAGTAAGCCTCAGGGAACCAAAAAGTACCTGTAGTTTTCCCAATTCCCTAATGGTGAGAGAATTGACATAACTGGGCATACGCTTCCGGATAGGGCATCATTCCTTATCCTCAACGCTGTGGAAGGTGTACCCAGGTCCATGGCCTCAAACCAAACCAATGGACTGAGGACCTGAGAGAGTCAAGCTGAGTGCAAGACAGCCTTGTAACTGTCTGCAACTCCAAGCCTTCCTAGGTACTTGGAGAGAGACCCCAACTGCAGGGCAAGAAAGAAGAAGGGAGGCTTACGCACCTTTCAGTCTTGGCTGAAGAAGAGCTTGGGGTTAGGCAGCTTCCTCATACAGGCCACCAAAATGTTAAAGTTTAGGGGTGCTGGGACCCTGAAATCACACCACAGGGGTCCTGCCCGAAAAAATTTGACCCAAGCCTTCTTTCAGCCAAAGACAAGGTTTATTAGAACATCTGTCTTATTGGCCAGAATCTGAGCAGTGGCTAGACTTTAAGAATCTGAGCCTAGAATCATTTTTGAAACACATAAAATACATAGGATTACAAAGGAAACCAACTATATAGGAATATGGTTAGCAAAATATTTTAAAATACAGTTCATGGCCGATCTAAAATAAACTTTAATCTTGTATTTCAACCCAAAAAAACAACACTAGTGACATTTATAATGCCCTTTAAGGCTTACATAGAGCTTTATATATATTACTTTTAATCGTCACAAAAACCTTGAGGGATAGGAACTCTCCAATATCCAAATGGTTCTAAAATATTTGCACTGATATAAGTATTCCCTCCAACAAGGTGGATTACAGTCCATTCATATCTGACCATTTTATGAGCCTCATATCCATAATTTCCCCATGGGAGGTCCACCCAACCTACTTAAGGCTGTGCTCATGCTCTCTAAATATCAAAAGTATAACAATGAAGCATGCTGTAGGTCTGTCACTTATTTCTCATTCTTGCCACATTACCACCCCATTGTCTTCCTTCAATTACACATTTCTTTGAAGGAAATATACTACTTCTGTATAAATTATTGTTTGCAATATGTTGTAGCCTGCTCATGCCCTCTATAGCCCACTCTATTTTCCCTTGGGTAGTGCTCAACTTCCAAACTCTGGAAACCAAAATATTCTTATAATTCATAACCAGACAGTATTACTTGAGAAATAGGGTACTAAAAAAACAAGTCCTACTTTCAGAGAGAAATGAGGTAATTTGCCACCAGCTCCTCTACTAGGTTTCAACTCCATCACTATCTTCATCATGCCCCACTAAAGATAAACTTATCACCAGGACATTTATCATAATGTAGATTGCTCCAGCTTCACTAACTCATCAGTACCTTTGGCAGCTTCTGCCTCTATGACTGGAGGGCTGGAGGGTGGAGAAAAAAACTTCTCCCACAGACTTCCTTTTTTAGAAGATTCAAAATTCCAGACATTTCTTCATTCGTAACCTGCTGCTCTATTTGGTTTCAAAGGCACGGTCTCTTCATCATGCCCCTTCACCAAGTACCCTCTGGTACTCCTCCTCCCTTTTCCAGTTTCTTTTGTATATTCTCTTTCCCACTCCTTTCCCCCACTCCTTTAAGACCATAAATTCCTTAAGAGCAGGGATTTTGTTTTTCTTATTTGTATCCCCAGTGTTTAGCATAATGCTTAGCATATAGTAACTGCTTAATAAATGTTTACTGCATCATCATAATTAAAGGAATTGGACAAACTACGTGAAAGAAGATGAAAATGATGATATCATATGCCATAATTTCTGAGATGCAGCTAAATATTTGAAGACGACCCATAAAATTTTAACTTGTACAATGTTTATCCTAATGTCTTTTCTCTGGTTCTCTGTCCCTTCTTATTATATGTATAAGGATATGGTTTGCTTCTTAGATTCTTATAACTGCAAGTGCTATCACTTATCACTTTGAGAAATGAAAATAAATTAATATTGCTTGCTATTGAAAATATATGTACTCAAATAAATAGCAAAATTAATAAATAAAGCCCTTATCCCTTTGTTAGGAGCTTGTGTATAGGAAGTTTATTTCCCTTTGGTATTTGTAAAAGCATTTCACATGTAGAATCCCAGATGGAATTCAGAGAATAATTCAGTCATTCTCTGGACACCTGCCAGAAAATTGGCATGTATTCTGTGTTAATTGACTCTCATTTTTTTTTTCTATCATCCCTATAACCAGTCAAGAAGGCTTCCTCCTTTCCCCAATAATAAGTCCAAAGTAAAGTACCCATCTGGGTCCAGTAAGTCTCATAGCACCTGGCATTACATATATATTGTAGCTGAGTTGTTTCAGTTGTGTCCAACCCTCCATGACTCCATTTAGGGTTTTCTTGGCAAAGATAATTGGAGTTGTTTGCCATTTCATTCTCTAGTTCAATTTATAGGTCAGGAACTAAAACAAACAACTTGCTCAGGGTCACAGAGCTAGTTTAAGTATCTGAGGCTAGATTTTAATTTCAGATCTTCCTGACTCCAAGGGCAGTGCTCTGTCCACTGAGCCACCTAGCTGCCACCTAGGCAGAGGTTAAGTGACTTGCTCAGCAAAAGTAGCAGATAATACTTTGTTCCCCACCAATCACCAACTTGAAATTCCCATGCCCAAAAAGCAACAACAACAACAAAGTAGTGGGAAGCAAATACTGCACATACAGAGTGCATGTACAAAGACGACCAAGTGGGAAATTATCTTTAGAACTGCCCCACCACCACAGTCTGAGGATAGCCTTATCATTGACTCAATGGATACAGATTTGGAGGCTAGCAATATCCCACTCCTATCTCCAGCCAGCTGTAAAGAATGTCCTTTAACAAATCTCTTTGGGACATGAAAGTTTTCTGCATGGGTTTCCTTTTCCTCACACTAGTGAGTACATATGAATTACCACTAAATCACTCACTTGGAGATCTGTGCCACAAAATGAAAGAACTGAAGCGGGTGGGAAAAAGTCTCATTTTAAAATTCTTTGAACTCAGTGAGGCCTAATTCCAATAGCTGCAATGAGTGGGCCCAATTTTGCAGTTCTCTGAGGAAAAATTATAACTCTGAAAATATACATGAACAAAATAGGAAAAGAGAAGACTAATGAACTTAATAAGAAATTTTTAAAATCAGAAAACAAAAAATAAATCTGAAGTAATTATAAAACAGGAAATTTTGAAAATTTAAAAAGAAATAGATAAATTGGAAACAAAAACGACCACAGATTATTAAACAAACTAAAAATTGGATTATTGAAAAGACAAAGAAACTCTCAGCTAACTTACTTAAAAAGGAGAAAAATCAAATCATAAAAAATGAAAAAGTTAACCAAGAAAACAGAATTATCAGAATCTACTATCCACAATTATATAACAACAAAACTGATCATTTAAAAGGAACCACTACAAAAATGCAAAATACCCAAATGAACAGAAGATGAAATAAAAATCTTGATTCAATTTCAGAATAATATACTGAACCAATTATAAAGAAACTAAAGACAACAAAAACAAAACAAAAAACCCTGGTCCTGATGGGATTTACAGGTGAATTCTACCAAACTTTTAAGAACAATTAATACTTAGACTACACAAATTATTCTCAATAATTGAGAAAGCAAACAAACTACCAAACTCCTTTAATGATACTGCTCCTTCCAGAGATCATGCCGAGGAGGAGCTAAATGACTGAGCTTGGTACTCCTTAGGACTATGCTGATGCTGGGTTATTTTTTTTCATCCTATAGCTTCACCCTGTAAATCAAACCTTCAGAGACCAGGCCTAGGGACAGTTAAGGTACTTGGTTCAGCGTTCCCCAAAGAGACTCCTGCCAAAAAAACTACAACAAAATGTCCATAAAATGATTCACTGTGATCAAATTGGATTTATACCCGTTCACAGAATTTCCCTCTTTTCACCCTCTATAATACATGTTGGTACATAAGCTATGATTATTTTCATGAGCATTGCAATGAGATGACTACACTATGCTACGAGATGTTTCTAGTTGCCTTTGCGTGGAAAATAAGTCTTTTATTTGCTGCTTCTTCCATTCAATGTAGGGCAGATAGGTGGTGCAGTGGATAGAGCACCACACCTGGAGGAAGACTCAGTTCAAATCTGGCCTCAGAAACTTATGCGCTGTAACCCTGGGCTAGTCACTTAACCCTGTTTGCCCCAGTTTTCTTATCTGTAAAAAATGGGTGGAAAAGGAAATGGCAAACCATTCCAGTATCTTTGCCAAGAAAACTCCATTGACAGTATCATGTTATCATCCACAGGGTCACAAAGAGTTGGACATGACTGAATGACTAAACTACATCAACTTTACATTAACTGAAGAACATATAAATATGTATATATACAAATTAATTTTATCTAAAGGAAATCAGGGTTGAATACTGTCTTTTGTAAACCACACTATAGTATATGCACTGTAAGATAATCTCACTATGTACAGATACTTGTCATGTAATAATATTACCTATAACCAATCCTCTTTGATATTCAGGAAGCCTCTCCAGTCACTCACACTCAATCCTATGATTCTAATTACTTCTAATAAGATGGTGGCAAGCCACGATTAAATTCTATTTATCCCAGTTATGAAATAGTAAAGATATGAACAATCATTTGAATGTCACTTTGAAAAGCACACTTGTCCCTTAATTATAAGCTCATTGAGGGTACCTTTGATTTGTACATATAGATGATTCATGTAAAGGTTTATGCATAGGTGAGAGAAAAGGCATATAGATTGACAGTTAATGATATTTCATTGGTCACCTTTTTTTTTGTATTAAAGAATTCTGAGATTCCCTCCCCCTCCCCCCATATTTAGTATTGTCTCCTTTCTTAGATATCTCACATACTGACCTCTCAACGTTTTAAAATTTATGTCTCTTCCATCATGGATCTCTTCTGTATGCACTTGGTCTGATTTGGCTGCTTTTCCCATTTTTGTTCTCTTTAGTGTCATTTTTACCTTCCCTATAGGTACATCTGGAACTGTGATCCCAGGATTCAAGTATGATGAGGTTTTACTGTCCTTGATAGTGAAAATATTTTTATTTTTATATGGTTTATATTTATTTTATTTTTATTACAATAACTTATTACTGTAATCACAGGTATTTTCCATTTTTTCTATTCATTGTTCTGTTTTCATCCTTCAGTGCCTTTGGGTTGACTGAGCTGAGTTGAATCTCTTGCCAAAGTTTATTAAGCTCGTTTTACCCTCTACTGTTTCTCTCTGCTTTTATGGGATGATATTGCTCAGAATCCTCTATAATCCTTTGTAAGATGTTAATACAAGTTCAAAATTCTAAATCAATGTTGCCTTTGACCACTATCTCCCTGTTTGACAACTAAATCAAATGGTTGCAGACTAATTAACTTTCTGAGTTCTTTATGTCTCCTTACTGTGGAAATAGATTTATGGTGGTTGAACTTTTCAGTAACTTTGCATACTAGGTGTCACCATATCCGATGCTCATTTCTCATTTTCCTTGTTAATTAATTATTTAATCAAATCTTTAAGTTGGTGGTCTCACTACACACAGACAGCTAATTGATGAATAGTTCCCAAATCAATAACAAGTTTTTTCTTGTCAAAATATAATCTTCTGCATTTTTTATTATTATTTAGTGGTCACTACCATCTAATAACTACAAATACTTTTCTGAAAGAAAGTGCTCCTAATACATGATGCTTCCGTGCAGTTTACAAGTCTATAGCTACTCTCTTATGTTTCTCAGCATTCTCATTTTTTCCTACTTTTCACTAAACTCAGTGAGTATCAGAGTGTATGTTAATATATTTTATTTTTATTTTTTGCTTTTTTGGTGAGCAATTGGTGTTAAATGACTTGCCCAGGGTCACACAGTTAGTAAGTGTCAAGTGTCTGAGGCTGAATTTGAACTCAGGTCCTCCTGACTCCAAGGCCAGAGTTCTATCCACTGCGTCACCTAGTTGCCCCATACATGTTAATTTAACTGGAAATATCTTATAAGATTCTTTATATAGAACTTCTCTACTTCTTGATCTTCAGCAACTGATATTGGTACATAAACAGTTATTTCTATGACAGTCTTTTTTGCAAATATTTATTATTAATACCACAATATGAAATGAGCAAATATCCCATGAAATCTGGCTTCTTTTTGCCCCTGGGAAGACATTAAAACCAACTTCACTGAATTCCTTATTGCCTTTTTCTGAGGAGTACTTGTGACCCATCCATCCATTAAATTGCAACTTCATTCTTTCTTCTAACAATTTATAATGAGAATGTCAAGACTGATGTGATTCAGCTCCTCCAATAGTAAGTCACTAGATCTTATTTTCAGAGTGCCAGCAGTAAAATTCAAGTTTATAGATTGCCTAAAAGCTGTGTAATTCTTAGCACATTCTGCCCCATTTCTGCCACATTTACTGCAGAAGGAGAAAAGTGTATCACAAGACTGACAGCTACTCTGTACTTTTCTTTGCTGAATATGTTGCTGTGGTCAAAATAATCCAGCACCCAATGGTCAGGCTAAGGGTGCTAAATCACTCTATAATATACTGGGAATGTCTCACAATGCAAAGTTAGTACATTAATGGGTATGCACTCAAGGATTTTCTAGGATGGCAGAACCTGCCAAAGCTCATGTTCCACTGGAATAGTTTTTGGGAACCCAGGGAACTCCATTCCACTATAAGTTATGCTTACCATTTTGCAACTGACTAAAAGATATAGAAAATATAAATTCCAATTGTGCTTGTTGTTTGTTAATTATGAAAAAGCAGTACATAAAAGGCTCTTTCCCACTAAGGTGCCTTCCCTCTTTATATATCAAAACCACTGAAAGAATGACAACAGAAATGACCTTGTTCAAAGACTTCCAATTCACACAAGAAACAAGAGGAAGGACTAGACATTTTCTTTGATACCCACAACCTCGCAAAACCTCTCAAAAACATAAATTATATGCCAAAGATGAAACAATTCAGTTGCCTCCTTGGATGAGGATACCCAGAATAAAAAAAAAAAAGATAAAAATAAAACAAAACAAAACAGAACATGAATTGACACTCATTAACCCTGAGCTCACTCAGAAATCTTCCCCCACTTCCCATGCTACCAGCTGCAAGGCCACACTAGTAGAAGCAAAGACCTAACACACCAGTTTTTAACAAAACACAACCTCACAGCCCTGCCCCACCTCTCCTCTAAAATGCTGGTTGACTAGGCAGACAAGCCATAGCACCAGCACTGCAAAGCTTTGAACTACCAGTGCTAGGACAAACAACCCATAGCATCAGAGCTGCAAACCTCCAAACTGATCATGACAAAACAGACAATCCTACAGGATGAACATAGAAGCTTTTCTCAACTGTTGATGCCTGGCCAGAGAACCAAGAAACAGAGCCAGCAAGATAAGACATCGTGTGTGTTGTGGAGATATGGGGTGGGGAAGGGAGAATGCATTGCTATCCACTACACCTGAAGGAACAGACTCAGCAACCAGATGGGACCAGTTCTGTCAACCCAAAAGTCATGTGGGGCAAAGATCTAGGCTGACTAATCATGAATTTCTCAGTGTGGGAGGAGGTTGAAAAGGTTTGAGATAAAACTTACAAGAAAATCACTATTAAAGCAAACACAGTCAGAAAGCAAACGATAGTAGAAAATAAGGGGGGGGGGGGGGGTGATGAAATGACCAAAGATTTCAGGAAGAAGAAAACTCCTTGGGGCAACTGGTACCTAGAGGGAGTTGGAGTGGATAGACATAGGAAGGAGATTTTGAGGTAAATGAGGAACAAATGCAACCAGGGGAGGACAGAGATCAATGATGGGCCGTACAAACAGGGATGTGTATGAGTGGAGTTGATGTAGGGGACGTACTCTATCACAGGGGCAATGTCCTCTTTGATACCTGCAAGAATTGGTATTATTCTGAATGAAGCACAAAAGGGAACCAGTCAGGCAAGCTCTACAAGGAAGTGGCAGAAATTGCCTAGGAGAGACTAGAATGGATATCTTGGAAGTTTTGATTACATGAGGAACACAGAGAACAGGGAAAGTCTAGGTAATTTTAGGGGTCATGAACCAGAAAATGAAGGTATAAAGTAGACAAAAAGAGAAGATGGATAATGAAGAGAGTGAGAGGAATCCTTTCTGGGACGAATAAAATTTTGAAAACTAATGAATAGGACTAGTTGAAGAATAGAAGAAGAAGGGGGAATCTACTTGACTAATAGGGAGGAAAAAAGGGAGGAGGTGAGAATTATGTAAGGAGATAAAATCAAGAAAGAAAATAGAACTAATAAGTAAAACTCCAAGAGGAAAGGGATAACAGATGAGAGGAGGGAATCCTGGGTGAAGGGAAGAGAGGCAGTAGGAATAGAGTCAACTTTAAAAAGATTATGGTAAAGTAACCGAAGAAACATTATACTGTGTTTATAGCAGAAGAGGGAAAAATCATAACTTGGAAAGAAATCAGTATTGGAGACGGAGAAAAATATAAACCTAACTCTCATAACATTAAATGTGAATTAATTAAACAAAACAATAAAATGAAAAAAGTGACAGATCAGGTAAGATAATGGACCCTTACAATCTGTTACTTAAAAGAAACACATACAAAAAACAAAGAGAAGAGCCAAGACAGCAGATTAGAAGGAGCACTCAAGCTGAATTCTCCCAACATTCCTCTCCAAAATTTTTAAAATAACCCATGAAATCAAATTCTGGAGCAGTATAGCCAACAAAATGTCAGGATGAGACATTTTTATAGTCCAAGACAACTTAGAGGATTGAAAGGAGAGGTCTGGGGTGATGGCTGGCCAGGAGCACACATGATGACAGCAACAGCTAGGGGCCTTGGAGACAGTGATGACAGCAAGAGCAAAAATCAGAGGTTTTGGGGCCTCTCAGCACACAAAGATTGTAAGGGGATTGGACAACTGGTCAGAAAGAGATCACAGAGAATCCCTGTGCTTTTTGTTTTCTTTTTTGCAACATGGCTAATATAGAAATAAGTTCTGCATGACTACACAAGTATAATGGATGTAATATTACTTGCCTTCTGAATGGGTAGGGAAGGGACTGGAGGAAAGGAGAGAAATTAGAACTCAAATTTTTTTAAAAAAATGAATGTTAAAAAAAACACATCAAAAAACAAAAACAAAAAAATGAGGAATGGAAAAAAATGTACTATGCATTAAGTAACTCCAAAAAAGCAGGAACTACAATCATGACACCTGACAAAGCAAAAACAAACATTCAAAAAATAAAAAGGATTAAACAAGGAAACTACATTATGCTAAAAGGAACCACAGACAACAAACCAATATGAATAATAATTTTATATACTTCAGATGCCACAGCATCCAAATTCATCATGCAAAAATTATCTGAGCTACAAGAAGACACAGACAGTAATACAATAGTGACAGAAGACGTCAATATCCCTCTCTGTTTTGAATAAGTCTAAAAGAAAGATAAACAAAAAGGCAAAAATATGTAACAACAAATTTCTGGAGAAACTAGAGATAAAAAATATGATGATCTTCTAGATAGAATTGCAAAAGAATATACATATTTCTCAGACACATGGAACTTTTACCAAAATTGACTTTGTACTAAGGCAGAGATATTAGAAACAAAAGTAAAAAGACAGCAAGAAAGCAGGGATCCCAGTTGTGGTCACAGTTCCAGGATAGAGAGGAGCACTAGTGCTTATCAACACAAGGGAGCAGAGGCCTTTCCTGGGTAAGGGCCAGAATGCAGATTAGGAGACCAATGACCAAACTTTTCCCCATATCATAACACCTTAGAAGCACTAAAAACTTATAGACCTCCTAGCAGTGAAAACAGCAGTATGAAAATGCCTAAAAAGTCCACTCCTCCCCTCTCCCCAGAGATGAGCAGAGTCCCACTCTAACATAAAATTCAAAGTCAATAAACAGGCTAGAAAAGTGAGCAAATAACAAAAAGAATCTGGCCATAAAAAACTACTATGGTAACCCAGAAGCTCAAAACACAAACTCAGAAGACAATGATATAAAAAACTCTACAAGTAAAGCCTCAAAGAAAAAAATGAAGATTAACACAAGCCCAACAAAAATTCCTAGAAGAGCTTTAAAAAAAAAATAAGAGCAAAAAATTTATTTTAAAAAAGCAGTAGAGGGGCGGAGCCAAGATGGCAGAGTAAAAGCAGCAACGTGCATGAGCTCTCCCCCAAATCCCTCCAAATAACTGTAAAAAATGGCTCTAAACAAATTCCAGAGTGGCAGAACCCACAAAAAGACAGTGAAACAAACATCCAGCCCAAGACAACCTGGGTGGTTGATTAGAAAGGCTTACTGCGCCAGACTGAGAGAGGAACGCACTTCAGAGTGGGTACACTGGCAAAGACCAGGCCTCAGCAAACCTGGAGCAGGCCTCAGAGGGCTAAATCACAGGCAGCTGTGGCAGTTTCCAGACTTCTCAACCCACAAACACCAAGGACAACTTAGAAGGTCAATAGGAAAAGTCTGTGACCTCGGTGAGAGAGAAGCTTGGTCCCAGCCCCAGTCTCGGCATAGCCCTGAGGTTGTGGCTGCTTCCAAAGCTCAGCCCACAGATGAAGGGTGAGAGAGGATGATACTGGGAGAAGTAGAAAGGGAGAGGTAGAATGGGGTAAATTATCTCACATAAAACAGACAAGAAAAGGCTTTTACAGTGGAGGGGAAGTGGGGGAAGGTGAGAGGGAATGAGTGAATCTTATTCTCCTTGGATTTGGTTTAAGGAGGGAATAACATACACACTCAATTGGGTATGGAAAGCTATCTTACCCTACAGGAAAATAGGAAGGAAGAGGATAAGAGGGCAGGGGGATGATAGAGGGGAGGGCAGACTGGAGGAGGGGGTAATCAGAAGCAAACACTTCTAAGGAGGGACAGGGTCAAAAGAGAGAATAGAATAAACAGGAGGCAGGATAGGATGAAGGGAAATATAGTTAGTTTTTCAAAAAAACAACAACAACAAAAAAAACCAAACAAAAAATACAATCAGTTTTTCACAACATGACTGCCATGGAAGTGTTCTGCATGACTACACATGTATAACCTGTATCAAGTTGCTTGCCTTCTCAATGAGGGTGGGTGGGGAAGGAGGAAGGGAGAAAATTTGGAACCCAAAGTTTTAAAAACAAAGGTTAAAAATTGCTTTCACATGCAACTGGGAAATAAGATATACAGACAATGGGGTATAGAAATCTATCCTGCCCTATAGGAAAATAGAAGACAAAGGGGATAAGAGAAGGGGAGGGGGAGATAGAAGGGAGGGCAGATTAGGGGAAGGAGTATTCACAATGCACACCATCTTGGGGTGGGGAAAGGGATGAGATAGGGAGAAAATTTGGAACTCAAAAATCTTGTAGAAGTGAATGCTGGAAACTAAAAATAAATAAATTAATAAGAAAAAAAGCAGCAGAGGAAGAACTGGAAAAAAGAAATGAGCGCAATGCAAGAAAATTATGAAGAGAAATAACAGCTTGGTAAAAGAGGCATTAAAAATACTTAACAAAATAACATCTTAAAGAAACAGGTTAAATGGTAAAAAAGCTACAAAATCTCACTGAAGAAAAAAACTCAAAAAAGCACACAATTAGTAAGATAGAAAAAAGATGCAAAATATCACTGAAGAAAATAATTCCTTAAAAATTAGAATTGGACAAATGGAAACTAATGGAGACATGAAGAAACAACAAATCAAAGACAAAAGAATGAAAGAACAGAGGAAAATGTGAATATTTTATCAGAAAATCAACTAACAGGAAATGAGAATGAGGAATGATAATTTAAGAATTATTGGACTACCTGAAATCCATGAACAAAAAAAGAACCTAGAAACTGTATTTCAAATTATAAAGGAAAACTTCCCTGCTACTCTAAAATCAGAAAGCAAAATAGAAACTGAGAGAATCAATTCATTCCTTCCTGAAAGAGATTCCAAAATGAAAACTCTTAGGAATACTGCAGCCAAATTCCACAGCTTCCAAGTGAAAGAGAAAATATTCAAAGCAGCCAGAAAGAAATTATTCAAATTCCACAGAGCCATAGTCAAGTCACATAAGATTTAGCAGCAACTACAATAAAGGAGTGGAAGATTTGGAATACAATATTCTGGAAGGCAAATGAACAAGAATTACAACCAAGAATAACCTATAAATCTATCAGGGAAAAATAGACATTTAATGAAATAGAGGACTTTCAGGCATTCCTAATGAAAAGATTAGAGATGAATAGAAAACCTAACTTTCAAACACAAGACTTTCAAACACAAGAAAGAAACATAAAAAGGTAAACATGAAGGAGAAATTCTAAGAGATTCACATAAAAAAGGTGCATAAGGAAGACTTTTTATGGTGGAGAAGAAAATGGGTACGGGGTAGGGAAAGGGGCAAAACCTCACTCTCATCTAAACTGGTTTAAAGGGCAAATCACACACACACACACACACACACACACACACACACACACACACACACCCTACTCAGTTGAGTATAGATAGAAATCGTACCAACAAGGAAGTAAGAGGAGGCATGGCTAAGAGAAGGGGGAGGCAGTTTACAGAATCAAAACAGACTTTTGAGGTGAAAGGGATTTAAAAAAGAGAGGGAGTGAAGGACAAACAAAAGAAAATAGGACAAAAGGAAATAGATATCAGATATCATAAATGTGAATGTGAATGAGATGAACTTACCCATAAAATGGTAAATGACAGCAAAATGGATTAGAAACCAGACTCCAACAAGGTGTTGTTTATAAGAAACAAACTTGAAACAGAAAGACTCACAGAATTAAAATAAGGGGCTAGAGAAGAAGCTATTAGGCAGCTAGATGGCACAGTGGACAGAGTGCCAAACCTGGAGTAAGGAAGAACCCTGTTTGCTTCAGTTTCCTCATCTATAAAATGAGTTGGAGAAGGAAATGGCAAACCATTCCAAATGAAATGGAGGAAATGGCAAACCAAGAAAAACCAAAATTGGATCACAAATAGTCTGACAGGACTGAAATGACTGAACAACAAAGGCAGAATCTATTGTGCTTCAGATGAATTAAAAAATGGCAGGGGAAGCAACCATGATCTTACATAAAGCAAAAGCAAAAACAGAGCTAATTAAAAGAGATAATTGGCAAAATTACATTTTGCTGAAAGGTACCATTCACAATGATGTAATATCAATATTAAACGTCTATGCACCAAATGGCATAGCATCTAAATTCTTAAAAAAAATTTAAATGAGTTACAGGACATAGATAATAAAACTATACTATTTGGGAACCTCAACTTACCTGTTTCCCACCCCTCCCAGAACTAGATAAATCTAACCATAAAATAAATAAAAAAAGATTTTAAGGAGATGAATAAAACAGAAAGGAATGTATTTTTTTTTCTCAGCAGCATATGGCACCTTCACAAAAACGCACCATATACTAGGGCATAAAAACCTCACAAACAAATGAAGAAAAGCAGAAATATTAAATGCATTTTTTTCAGACCACAACGTAATAAAAATCACATCCAATAAAAGGCCTTGGAAGTACAGATTAAAAATCACTTGGAAACTAAATAATCTAATCCTAAAGAGTAAGTGAGTCAAAGAAAAAAATCATAGAAATAATCAATTTCAATAAAGATAATCGTAATGAGACAACACACCAAAATTTGTAGGATGCAACCAAAGCATTACGTATTGGAAACTTTACACCTCAAAAACACTTACATCACTAAAAAAGGATATGCACAGTTTTATAACTTTTTGGGCATAGTTCCAAATTGTTCTCCAGAATGGTTGAACCAGTTCACAGCTCTACCAACAGAGCATTAGTGTCCCTATTTTTCCACATCCCCTACCTTCTAGCACTTGTCATTTTCCTTTTCTATCATGTTAGCCAATCTGATAGGTAATAAAAGGTGATGGGATAAGCAAATTAGGGGAGCATGGAAAAATTTACGGGTGACATCTATGGGTAAGGGAAGAGTTTTATAACCAGAGATAAAGAAGGGTAATTTTGATTACATAAAATTAAAATGTTTTTACACAAACAAAACCAATGCAGCTAAAATTAGAAAGCAGGAAATGAGGAAAAAAAATTTACAAATTTCTCTGACAAAGGCATTATTTCTCAAATACATACGGAACTGAGTCAAACTTATAAAAATAAAAGTCATTCCCCAATTGATTAATGGTCAAAGCTATGAACAGGCTATTTTCAGAAAAAAATGCTCTGAGCCCTGAAGTCAGAAGTACCTGAGTTCAAATTCGGCCTCAGACCAAACACTTAACACTTACTAGCTGTGTGACCCTGGGCAAGTCACTTAACCCCAATTGCCTAAAAAAAACAAAAGAAAGAAAAGAAAAAAAAATTTTTAAATGCTCTGAATCACTACTGATTAGAGAGATGCAAATTAAAAGAATTCTGAGGTTAGCACCTCATACCTATCAGATTGGCCTATATGACAGAAAAGGAAAATGACAAATGCTGGAAGGGAGAAAATATGGGAAAATAAGGACACTGATACACTGTTGGTAGAGTTCAGAACTGGTTCAACCATTCTGGAGAACAATTTGGAACTACGCCCAAAAGGCTATAAAACTATACATGCCCTTTGATTCTGCAATTCTACTACTAGGTCTATATCCAAAAGAAATCAAAGAAAAAGGAATAGGCCTATCTGTACAAAAATATTAATAGCAGCTCTTTTTGTGGTGGCAAAGAACTGAAAAATGAGAGGATAGTCATCAATTGCAGAATGGCTGAACAAGTTGTGGTATATGATTGTGAGGGAATACTACTGTACTATAAAAAGTAGTGAAGGTTAAGGTTTCTGAAAAAGCTGGGAAGATTTATATGAACTGACACAAAGTGAAGTTAGCAGAACCAAGAGAATACTTACAAAAAAACAGCAATATTGTAAAGATGATAACTGTGAGAGACTTAGCTACTCTGATCAATACAATGATCCACAACAATTCCAAAGGACTCATGGTGAAAAATGCTATCCACCTCCATAGAGAGAACTGATGAACTTTGTGTGGAGACTGAAGCATTTTTTTCACTTTCTTCGTTTTTCTTGGTTTTTTTTGTTTGTTTTTGGTTTTTTGCATCATAACTAATATGAAAATACTTTGCATGGCTTCACATGTATAATGGGTATCATATAGATTGCCTTTTCAATGACTGAGGTAGGGGCTGGAGGGAGGGAGAGAATTTGGAATTCAAAATAACAAAAATGCTCATTAAATAAATAAATAAATGCTTGATAGGGAGAAAAAAAAAAGAAACAGCTAGACGAATGGTTAGCCTTCATAGCGAGGCCATATACCGCCAAATACTACCAAAATTAGTTTGAACTTTTAATATGATACCAATCAAATTACCAAGGGAATACTTTATAGAATTTGGTCAAATAAGAGTAAAATTCATTTGGGAAAACAAAAGATCTCAAATACTAATGGAACTGATGAAACAAACTATATTACTACCAAAACCATCTGGTATTGGTTAAAAAACAGATAGCTCAATGGATCAGACTGGAGAAAAGAGAATCAGAAACAATAGAATTCAATAACCCAGTATTTGTAAAAGTGGAAAACATCAATTACCTAGGGGAAAAATGCCTTATTTGATCAAAAATCCTGCTGGGAAAGCAGGAAAGCAGTCTGGCAGAAATTAGACTTAGATCAATACCTTTTACCATATTCCACAATACATTTTAAATGACTACATTACCTTAATCTTACATATAATACTATAAAAAATTAGAAGAGAAGCAGATCATAAATCTCCCATCATATCTCACCATACCTCAGGTAGGGGTAGTGCTAAGATAAATTATCTGAAATAAAAAGAAAGTGAGGACTAAGCATTCATGATTTAATTTGCAAAGCTAGGATTTGCATATCCAGCAAGGTCACATGACAGAGACAAGGAATGACTAACAGAGTTGATTTTTATAAGAGAAGAGAGGAATAAAAAAATTACAGAAATTTGTTTTGAATATAATTCAATTGGACAAGACAGGTCATTTGACTAGTGTGCTTCTCCCTGGCTTTCTTAACCCAATAGCAATAATCTAGCTGTCAAATGAGATAACTCCAGAAGTCCTTGCCCTAGAGGTGATGCCTTTTGCAATCAGAAAGCTCACTGGGAAAGAGGAACTTGTGGTTTGAATTCAGCAGTCACCTCCCATCTTCCAGCTGCTAAACTTGGAAGATTCCATTTTTCAACTTAACCTCTACCTTGAGAAAAAGGGGAGCTTATCCACTAAGATTAGAAAAAGGAACTTAAACTGGTTAACTCCCCTTTTTCCAACTGTGAGAAAGGGGAACTTAGCCCTTAAAAAGAGCCTTGTAAATCTATGATTATTTTATTCCTACAAAGATATGTCTTATTTTAAATTTCTGCTACTAAATGATAAAGTCTTATCAATCTATCTATTCACTAAATCTGTAGGTAACCTAGACTTAAGAGACTATCTATGTTAGTCTGGCTGAGCTGTTAGGGTTAGCTTTTCCTAAAGAAGGGAGTTTAATCCTATCATCAAACTAAAAATAAATCAAAGCAATCATACTAATGATTTTCCTTTCAGTACAAGGTATATTTTTAACTAAACATGAGATAGAGGTGATTACAAAAGATAAACTAGAAAACTTTTAATATATTAAATTGAAAAATTTTTGCCCAGAAAAAAAATGCACCTAGGATAAGAAAAGAAGTAGTTGAATGAAAAAAAATCTTTGTATCAAAGTTCTCTACTAAGAGTTTGGTAATCTAGATAGTTTATATGTATGTGTGTGCATACGTCTATAACTAATAACCATTCCTCAACATAGAAGTGGTCAAAGGACATGAATAAACAGTTTTCAAAAGGAGAATTGCATGAGTCTCCTGTTTAGCAACTTTCAGGAGTCAAGATGTTGGAGTAAGGAGTAAATATCTGTAACTGTCCCATATACACCTCCAAACAACCATAAAATAGCACCCCAAAGCAAATCCTAGAACAGTACAACCAGCAAAAAGATGAGGTGAAACAATTAGCCCAAGAAATTTGGAAGATCTGCAAGAAAGGTCCATCTCACTTGGGTTAAAGGGGAATGCATTCCAGGACAGGAAGTGTCCCAGCAAACCAGCTGCAAGCCCCACCTCAACAAACCAGTGGCAGATCTTGAGTCCCAATGTGGTAGAGCAGGCAAAAGTCCCCCACATGCCTTAGCATAGCCAGGGAACTGGCAAACTCCACCTCTGAGGACCTCTACAGGCTTCAGCATAGCCCTGGGCAAACAAGCAGCCTCCAACATGACAAGAAAGTAGGCCAGACCTCCATGTGGTTCAGGTTAGCACCAGGGAAATGCAGAAACACCCCACCAGGCTTCAGAACACTACAGACACCAACACTAGGATCCCAGCTCAGCACCAGGTAAGCTGCCAAACCCCTACAGCCTTCAGCAGCACTAGCTACTCACCACTGTACCCACTCAGCACAGCATCAGACATGAAGTTCCACATGGGGCCTCAAAGCAACATCAGCACAACACCAGGTAAACAGCCAGGGCCTGCAGCCACCGGCACAAGAATTCTGAGATGGTGCCCCTTTCACCCTTGGTGCAGAGCTCAAATTTAAAAGAAAGGAAAAAGGGGAAAAAAAGATGATCAAAAAAATAACAAAAAAAGAATCTGACCACAGAAAGTTATTATGGTGACAGGGAAAAACCAAGACACAAACTCCGAAGAGGACAACAATGTCAAAACACCTATCAGCAAAACCCCCCCAAAAAATGGGAAGTGGGCTCAAGCCCAGAAAGAACTCATGGAAGAGCTCAAAAAGGAGCTCAAAAATCATACAGCAGAAGAAAAACTGGGAAAAGAAACAGGAATGATGCAAAAGAATTATGAAAAAAAGAGTCAACATCTTGAAAAACTGCTTAAAAAGTAAAATTGGCCGCTTTTTTCCGACCTGGTCCCAGGCAGGATGGCTCCCGCAAAAAAAGGTGGAGAGAAAAAGAAGGGACATTCTGCCATCAATGAGGTGGTGACCAGAGAGTATACCATCAACATTCACAAGAAGATTCATGGAGTAGGCTTCAAAAAGCGAGCTCCTCGGGCTCTAAAGGAAATCCGCAAATTTGCCATGAAAGAAATGCGAACTCCAGATGTATGCATTGACACCAGACTGAACAAAGCTGTTTGGGCAAAAGGAATAAGGAACGTCCCATACCATATCCAAGTGCGTTTGTCTGGGAAATGCACTGAGGATGAAGATTCACCAAACAAGCTGTATACATTGGTTACTTACGTACCTGTCACCACTTTCAAAAGTTTACAGATAGTCAATGTGGATGAAAACTAAATTGAACTTCATTTAAATAAAGTTATAAAATCTCAAAAAAAAAAAGTAAAATTGACCAAATGGAAAAGGAGATACAAAATTCCACTGAAGTAAACAACTAAAAGAAAGTATAAAAGCTAACTAAAGAAAACAACACCTTAAAAGTTAGAATTGGGCAAGCGGAAGCCAATAATTTTATGAGACATCAAGAATCAATCAAACAAATTCAAAAGAATGAAAAAATGGAAGAAAATGTAAAATACTTCATGGGAAAAACAACTGACCTGGAAAACAGATCCAGGAGAGAAAATATAAGAATCATTGGACTACCTAAAAGCCATAATCAAAAGGAGGGCCTGGACAGCATCTTTCAAGAAATTATCAAGGAAAACTGCCCTGATGTCCTGGAACCAGAGGGCAAAACAGGCATTGAAAGAATCCAATGATCAATTCAGGAAAAAGATATCAAAATAAAAACTCCAAGGAATGTTATAGCCAAATTATAGAACTATAAGGTCAAGAAAAAAAATACTGCAAATGGACAGAAAGAAACAATTCAAAGATCAGGGAGCCAGAAACAGGATTACACAGGACTTAGCAGCTGCAACATTAAAGGATTGGAGGTCATGGAACATGATATTCCGAAAGGTAAAGGAGCTAGGATTACAACCAAGAATCACCTACCCAGCAAAACTAAGCATAATACTTCAAGGAAAAGAATGGTCATTCAATGAAATAGAAGGATTTCAAGCTTTCATAAGGAGAAGACCAGAACTGGAAACAACAAAAAAAAAAAGATCTCCAATATCAAAACCCAAGAGAAGCCTATAAAGGTAAAAAGGGAAAAGAAAACATAAGAGATTCAAAGGAGCTGAACTGTTTACATCAGTACATGGTAAGATGATACTTATAATTCCTAAAAATTATATTACTACAGCTAGAATGAATATACATAGACAGAGAGCATGGGTATAAGGTGAATTTGAGGAATAATATTAAAATAATTAAGGAATGAGAAAGAATATACTGGGTGCAGAAGGAAGGGAGAAGTAGAATGGGATAAATTATTTCACATGAAGAGGCATAAAAAACTTATTGCAGTGGAGGGAAAGATGGGTGAGTGAGTGATGGACATCATTTGAAGCTTGCTTTCATCAATACTAGCTCAAATAGGGAATAACATACACAATCAGTTGAATATAGAAATTTATCTTCCCCAACAAAAAAGTAGGAGGGGAGGAGATTAAGTAAAGGCAGGATAGGGGATAGGGAGGGGTGACTGACAGAAGAGAGGGCAGGTCGGGGGAGATGGCAGACAGAAACAAAACACTATTGAGGACAGAAAGATTAAAAGGAGAGAAAGAACAAACAGGAGGAAAAATAGGATGGAGGGAAATACGCAGCTAGTAATCATAACTGTGAATGTGAATGGGATGAAATCTCATAAAAAAGAAATGTGTTGTTTACAATGTGTTGTTTACAAGAAATACACTTGAAGCAGAAAGACACATAAAGGGTAAAGGTAAGAGGCAAGAGCAGAATCTATTATGCTTCAACTGAAGTAGAAAAAAATAGGGGTAGCAATCCTGATCTCAGACAAAGTAAAAGCAAAAACAGACCTAATTAAAAGAGATAAAGAAGGACACTACATCTTTGTAAAAGGTATGAGAGACAATAAAGTAATATCAATATGAAACATATGCATCAAGTGGTAAATCATCCAAATTCTTAATGGAGAAGTTCAGTGAGTTACAGGAAGAAATAGAGAGCAAAACTATATTAGTGGGGGACCTCAACTGTCCCCTCTCAGAACTCAATAAATCCAACCAAAAAGTAAACAAGAAAGAAATTATGGAGGTAAATAGAATATTAGAAAAGTTAGCTATGACAGATCTTTCGCATGATTTAGAATCCAGACATAAAGGGTGAAAAAATTAGAAGAGCAAATTAGAAGAGCAAGGAACAATATATCTATCAGATCTATGGGGAGAGGAACAATTCATGACCAAACAAAAGATAGAGAGCATTACAAAATAAAAAACAGATCATTTTGATTATATTAGACTAAAAAAGCTTTTGGACAAACAAAACCAATACAACCAATATTAGAAGGAAAACAGAAAGAGGGGAAACAATCTTTACAGCAAGTGTCTCTGAGAAAAGCCTCATTTCTTAAAAATATAGAGAACTTAGTCAAATTTATAAGAATTCAAGCCATTCCCCAATTGATAAATGGTCAAAGGATATGAACAGGCAGTTTTCAGATGAAGAAATCAAAGCTATCTATAGGTATATGAAAAAATGCTCTAAATCACTACTGATTAGAGAAATACAAATTAAAACAACTTTGAGGTACCACCTCACACCTATCAGATTGGCTAGTATGACAGAAAAGGAAAATGATAAATGTTGGAGATGTGGGAAAATTGGGACACTAATGCACTAATGTGGAATTGTGAAGTAATCCAACCATTCTGGAGGACAATTTGGAACTATACCCAAAGGGAAACCAAACTGTGCATACCCTTTGATCCAGCAATACCACCATTAAGTCTACATCCAATAGAGATCATAAAAAAGGGAAAAGAACCTTCATGTGCAAACATATTTATAGCAGTCCTTTGTGTGGTGGCAAAATATTATAAATTGAGGGAATGCCTATTAATTGGGGAATGGCTGAACAAGCTTCAGTATATAAATATAATGGAATACTACTGTGCTATAAGAAATGATGAGCAGGAAAATTTCAGAAAAACCTGTAAAGACTTGTATGAACCAATGCAAAGTGAAATGAGCAGAACCAGGAAAACACTGTACACAGTTATCAATAATACTGTGTGATGATCAACTGTGAATGATTCAGCTCTTCTCAGCAACATGATGATCTAAGACAAGTACAAAGGATTCATGAAGGGAAATGTTATCCATTTCCAGATAAAGAATTGATGGAGGCTGAATGCAGATCAAAGCATATTTTTTCACTTCATTCTTTCTCATGGGTTTTTTTCTTTTGATTTTTTTCTTCTTTCACAACTGTGACCAATATGGACAGATTTTTACAGTACACAGATAAACTATATCAAACTGCCTACCATTTTCAGGCGAGGGGAAAGGAGAGGAGGGAGGGAGGGAGGGAGAAAAATTTGGAACTCAAAATCTTGTGAAAATGAATGCTAAAAATTGTCTTGACATGTAACTGGGGAAAATAAAATATTATTTAAAAAAAGAAGAATTGCAAAATATTTACAACCACATGAAAGAATACTCCAAATTACTAGTAAGAAATACAAATGAAATCAACCTTGAGGTTTCATCTCATATAATACAAATTGGCAAAGATGACAATAAAGGGTAATACTCAATGTTGGAGTTGTAGAATAACAAAACAATATACTGTTGGTGGAACTGTGAAATGGTACACATTTTATAAAGTAATTTGGAATTATGCAAATAAAGTGACTAAAATGTTAATATCCTTTGAACCAGAGACTCCATTACTGGGCTTATACCTTAAGGAAGCCATCAAGAAGAAAGGCCCCACATAACACCAAAATATTTATAGCAATACTTTTTTGTGATAACAAAGAATTGGAAACAAATCAAATGTTATCAATTGGGGAATAACTAACAAATTGTGGCATATGAATATAAAGGAATATTGTTGCACTCTAAGAAATTGGAGAGTAACTAAACAAGTTGTGGTACATGACTGTGATGGAATACTACTTTGCTGTAAGAAATGATAAAGGAGATGGGTGTAATGAATACAGATTAGCATGGAAAGATCCCTAATGAACTGATGCAGAATGAAGAAAGTAGATATACATAAAAAACATATATACATATACACATACATATATATGTATGTAGAGAGATATGAAACAACACCCCCGAACTTACCAGTTTGTGGAGTTGGGAGGTCCACAGATGTTACACATTACACAGGTTCTCAAATAATGATCAGTTATGCTGATCTTGTTTTGCCTCTTTAAAAAAAAAAGCATTGGGGGCTGCTAGGTGGCGCAGTGTATAGAGTACTGGCCCTGAAGTCAGGAGGACCTGAGTTCAAATCTGGCCTCAGACCAAACACTTGACACTTACTAGCTGTGTGACCCTGGGCAAGTCACTTAACCCCAATTGCCTAAAAAAAAAAAAAAAAAGGCATTTCTTATATAGAATGTCTCTCTGGGAAGACTTAGGGGAAAAGTATTCAGGATAACCATGATGATGTAAGAAACAGCAGCAATCAATAAAAAAACACACACAAAAATTCAAATGAAATAACCTTGTTCAATGATTCTCGGATCATAAATATCAGATGGAATAAAACCAGGGAGATGTATGCTGTTCAGTGTTTTGCCTTTGTGATGGAATAGTTCCAGCAAACAATCCAAATTAAAGACAATTTCTTGTAGATAATAATGTTCTGTAGATATTCCTATGTCTGGTTAATGTTATCCTGGTTCCAACAAGCTCTGAAATACTACAATATAAAATAATTGGGAATCTACCTGCCAAAACAAACCTGGAGATAATACACAATTAGAAAACACTTTTCACACAAACAAAGACAAATCTAAATAACTGGAGAAATATTAATTGCTAACGGGTAGGTCGAGCCAACATAATAAAAATTATAATCCTAGGTAAGTTAATTTATTTATTCAGTGCCATAACAATAAAACTAAGGAAGAATTGTTTTACATAGTTAGAAAAATAGTTACAAAATTCATTTGGAAGAACAAAAGGTCAAAAATATCAAGTGAATCAATGAAAATAAAAACGTTAAGGAAGGCAGCCTCGCAGTTCCAGATTTTAAACTATGTTACAAAGCAGTAATCATCAGAGCAATCTGATACTGGCTTAAAAATAGAGTGGTAGATCAGTGAATAGATTATGTCCACAATAAACAGTAGTAAATAACCAGCATAATTTAGTGCTTGATAAACCCAAAGATCTAAGTTTTGGAGGTAAAAACTCAACATCTGACAAAAATTGTTGGGAAAACTGGAAAGCAATTTGGCAGAAACTAGGATAGACCAATATGCCACACTGTATACTAAGATAAGATCAAAATGGATAAATGATTTAGACATAAAGGGTGATATCATAAGTAAATTAGGGTACCATGAAAAACATACGTGTCACATCTATAGATAAAGGAAGAGTTTATGATCAACAAAGGGATAGAAATTATTACAGAAAGTAATATAGATGATTTTGATTACATAAAATTGAAAGGCTTTTTGCAAAAACAAAACTAATACAGCCAAAATTGAAATGATATCAGGAAATTGGGGGGAAAATAGCAAGTTTCTCTGATAAAAGTTTCATTTCTCAAGTATATAAGGAACTGTCAAATTTAAAAATAAAAGCCATTCCCCAGCTGACAAATGGTCAAAGGATATGAACAGGCAGTTTTCAGAAGAAATCAAAGCTTATCAATAGTCACATGAAAAAATGCTCTAAATCACTACTAATTAGAGGAATGCAAATTAAAACAACTCTGAGATACCTCACACATATCAAACCGGCTAACATGACAAAAGGAAAATGACAAATTCTGGAGGGAATGTGGAAAAATTGGGACATTAATGCACTGCTGCGAAGTTGTGAACTGGTTCAACCATTCTGGAGAGCAATTTGGAACTGTGCGCAAAGGGCTATAAAATTGTGCATACTGTTTGACCCAGCAATACCACTACTAGGTCTGTAGTTAGTGTGTTATATGTGTGTGAATGTGAGAGTGTGTGAGTGTGTTAGTGCATATGTGTGAGTGTGAGAATGTATGTGCTGGTATGTATATGAGAATGTTAGTATGTATGTGTGTGAGTGTGAGAATGCATATGTTAGTGTGTATGTGTGTGACAGTGTGTTAAAGTATAAGTGTATGAGTGTGTGTTTGTGTGTGTTTGTGTGTGTGTATTTGTTTTGGAAGAGAGGAGGTAGGGAGCATCAATGAGGAACCAGGAATATGTTAAAATTGGCCCTAACTCCACTAGTATTGGACACGATTTGTTGCTTTTCCTAAAAATAAAAGACCTACAAAAATAATTATAGCAACTCTTTTTTGTGGTGGCAAAGTTAATAATGAGAGGATATATTATATGTATATATATAATGTATGTATGTATGTATGTATGTATGTATGTATTTCCCCCATACACCTACATAAAGGTATTTCTTTACACTTTTTTTTTTTTGGTTTAAAAAATTCCCGAGTGGCTCCTTGTTCATCACCAAACATAAATTCCTAAAATTGATACAGTTCCTCTATATCCCTACTGTTTGACAAAATACTATGAGGTCACAGGTAAAGTACCCATCTAAAAGATTCTCTCTTTCACACTGGACCTGGGTAGATAGTAATGTCTCTTTACAGACCCTGGTTCCCAAAATTGCTACATTTGGCCTGTGACTCCATAAGCCTCACATGATATATTCCTGTCAGAAGACAGGAAAATCTGACAAAAGTCTCATAGCTCAATGAAGCAAGATTCCTTTCTATAAATAAGGAAAGATTAAGATCCTGACTTTTTGCCACCATGAAATTTGAGGATCTGAGTGCTAGCTGTTAGTACTTACACTATGGGTCCAAAGCCATAGATTCCTCATAGCCCTAGAGAAACATCCCATATTGAGACTACTCTGTGGCTCTTTAACAACTGTTACTGACCAGCTGATGCCAAGAATCACTTGACTACACCAAAATTCCATCTAACAAATCTGCTTTCAGATACATTAAATTTTGTGCCTGGATTGTTTTTCATTTTCTGGTATGGCTGTGAATTTACCAAAAACATCAACTTAGGAAGCATTTGTTGGTAAGTGGCAATAAGCCTCCCCAAATGCTGATTCAATAATCAAAGTTTCAAACAATGTTTTCATCCTTTAAGCCTAATGCCCAAGTTCTCCTGGATACCCCTCTAAAGACAAATAAGATTAAATCCCTGCATTCAAGATTACAATCTAATCTAACATCTATAACATAATCACAAGGCAGAGGGTGAGAAATACCATATGAGAGGTACAAACTAATAAGAGATTTTAGAAAAAGGACAGATTACTTTCAATTTCCTACATCAGCCTAACTGAACTACTCATCTCTGTGGATGATTTGCACTTTCTTGCCCCTGAAACTTTGCCTCCCAACCAAGAACACCCTAGTCCTTCATCATTCAGTGTTTAGCTCAAATACAATCTTCTTTAAAGCTTTCCTAATGACCTCCATGAGAAGTATATTTTATTCCTCAAAACTTTTAAAGCTCTTTATACCACTCATAGCATTACTTATACACTGCCTTAGAGGGTAGCTATTTGTGTTTTCATCTAATCTCATCTACTTGAGTATAAACCTCTTGAAGACTAGGATTGTATCATGTTTATTGTCATATTCTCCACAGAATTATAGAACCATACGCATTCACTACAAAACTTTATGCATTCTTTTTCTGTTAGAATTTAGTTGAACTAGTGAGGTCTTATACTGTGCCTTAAAAGACAGTCATTTGTAGACTCACATCATGAGCTAATTAATATGGCTACCCAATTGAGTCCAAAATTTAAACAATACATTACAATTTGTACTACAAGAAATTGTTCAGAAATTAATAAACAACATGTAAATGCTGTGCAGCATTTAGTAGATAGAGATCCAGCTTTAAAACCAAGAAAACCTGGGTTCAAGTCCTGCCTCTAACATATATTGATTCTATGACTCTTGGGTAAGTCACATAACCTCTCAGGCAATTCTCTAAGAATTTAAGTTGCAGAGAAAGTACAGATTTGTGCTGGTTCAAAGGAGTTTTCTCACTAGGCATTCTCTATACCAATGAAATCAAAGATCTAGTCTCTATCCCCAAAGATGATATATGTTATTTCAATTAAATATATTTAATTTAAAAACTGAATATATGTCCAAGTTGAAAAGTTAAAATATGAATTTCTTAAAATATTAATATGGCTCAATTTTTATTTTGGCTCAGAATTCTAGGATTAAAAAATTACTCAGAAAATTTTAGAG
Source organism: Vombatus ursinus (assembly GCF_900497805.2). Lineage (NCBI taxonomy): Eukaryota > Metazoa > Chordata > Mammalia > Diprotodontia > Vombatidae > Vombatus > Vombatus ursinus. The sequence goes on from NW_020954619.1 coordinate 2,833,757, forward strand.
AAGATACTCTTAAATATAAATAAAAACCACCCTGTTCTAACTGCAACAACATTTTAAAGGATGTTAACACTTATGTGTTGCTCCAAAACAAGTAAACCTACAATAACTTGCTTCTAGTTTTTGAAAAAAGTTAGTCATAATATATGTAAGAAATCAATCAATCGATATGCATTTATTCAGCAATTACTCTATGCCAGGTACTGAGCTAAATACTGGATATATACATAAAAACAAAAGATACAAAAATATATTTTGGGTAGGATAAAAATTCAAGATCGAAATATGAAAACCACCCCACATTTTAAGTGTCATTGACACTGTAATATTAAGAATGCATGTATCAGGAATGGTTGAGAAGGAATAAAATGATTTAGATTTAAAACATGTCAATTATTTCATGGGCAAATAACAAACAGGAAAACCTGCTCAATGGTTCGGGAGTCCAACACTACATATCCTATTTTGTGTACATCTAATGAAATATGAATCATTTGTCATTAAAGACCTTCTTAGATAGGTCAAGGTTGCCAGAGTTCATTGCTTTGTATCTTATAGTTTAAAGAATGCTCTAAATTCAATGTTTTTAACTTTTTAATCTATGGGGGAAGAAAAAAAACTTCCTATAAACTGAGATTAATGTCTGTTAATGCACTGAAGAAAGAAAAACTGAAACCTTCCCTCTACTATAAAAACAAAATAGTGTGGCCTCTGTTTCTTTTCTGATAAGAGTCTTAAATACCAAACAGTTAACTGCATAATAACATTTACTGGCAGCCAGGCAGCCTGCTTAGCAGATATATAAAGCAGGTAAAAGGAGAAAAAGTTAATTTCTTGGCTGAATGATTCCATCGGTAGCTATAGGGCAAACTAGAAAGTCTTTTTAGTAAAGTAGCAGTTGATTCTTCTATCAATCTGCAGCACACATACTCTTCCAAGGAATGCATTAAATATGAAAATCATATCCCGTTATCATCTGTTTCCAGCTTTCAGCCCAGTAAGCTTTTCTTAATGAATGCTGTAGCCTAAGGGACAAGCATGCTGTTGGCTTTTCTGAATAATGGAGTGATGCGACCATTTTTGCTTATTACAATATCGACTAGCTGAGGGGGTTTCACACATAGTCACAAGTGACTACTCTTGCCAGCATGCTCCAAGTTATTACAAGATGTTTTTAGACATTTCATCTAAAAGAGCTTTACTGCTTTTAGTGAAGAAAACATCTATGGTCTTGAACTGTATCATTTATATGGAGATGGGAAGAAGGATTAGAAGCCTGCATTACGGCAGATATATAGCAGAATATATTTAAGTATTCCTTGTCAATCTTTTTGTCTGTTGCTTAGATATGCAATCATTTTTTCACTTCTTCTGTGAAAAAGCTCAAAATGTACAAAATTATAAATACAAAGCAAGAATCAAAATATCACATTTAGTTTATTTTTCATTTAGAACATATTTTAGAGTTCATAAAATAATTGTTTTCTAGGAAAATCAAAAGGTAGACCAAAAGACATTCAGCTTTCCTTTCTTTGATTTTTGTTCTTTATAGTAACAGAACTGTGTCTTTCAGTAAATCTAAAAAGAACTGAAAGCAATAATTCAGTCATTAAAATTATTTCATTTAAGATTTAATCAAAATGTATTTTGTAACAAAATTATTTTCAACAAAATCTTCATTTTAAATTATTACCACTTTAGAAATCCTTAGGATAAAATTTACTTATTTTAACTTTTTAAGTACCTTTTCATGATTGTCTTGGAGTATGCTTTTCACTGCCAGGCTATTTTTTGTCAATAGGTGTATCTTCTTTATTTGAGCTTCATATTCCATCTAAATACAAATAAAGCCAATACTAAAAATCATGTTATGACCAATACATGCCTATTTCACCAATTAGTTATATAGTGTATAATAAGTAATAAAGTAGAAAATAAGAATTGATTCTTGTCACTCAGGAATTCTTATCTCAGAAAATTAATGACATCAAACAAGATGGAAGATGTCCAAGAATTCATGGGATCACAGAATCTACACAAGTTATCTATTACAATCTCCTCATTTTACAGATGAAGGACCCATTTTATAAAATTTTGCATATATTTCCACACCCCCCCCCAAAAAAGTTTACTGAGTTTTCTCTCATCACTTATCAAGGCAATTAAAGCCCTAATATAAGAAGCAGCTAGTTGATAAATTTGTTTGGAGATCATATTTAAAAACTTGTGGCTGTCTTTTCATTAAGTTTAGCTTTGTGTAAAATGAAAAATTCAGTCCTTGTCCATATTCTATGATGCCATATCAAATGTTTTATACTATATATACAAAGCTATGGTGTAATTAATTGAACCACAAACTTAAAATTTATTACATTACTTTGCAATGAACCAGAAGCATGAAATCTAAATTTGCTAATATTACCAATAACTACAGAAAGATATCTTCATCAACAACACATTTCTATTTGAAGTGAAATAATCAGACTGCTACTTAAAATCAGGGCAAAAAAGCATTGTTTCAGTATGTTGTTAATTAAAACCTTAAAACATGATTCAAGACCAAGCTCATATATATCAAAATATTAAAAATATTTAGCCATGTTACATTACAATTCAAAATATATCTAATTGATAAATAACAAAGCTTATACCTCAGATCTTTATCTAATAAAAGACAAAATCTGCACCTTATTTTCAAATGTAAAACAGGCAATAATGTCTGAAATAGATTCAGTTTCTTAAAATATTTTAAAACTCTAAATTTCATCTGCTGCCCTGTTTTGCTGACACTTTAAAAAATGTACAGAATACTATGAATATTAAAGAAATTAACAATCTCAAATGGGTACCATTTTTAGTGTTTTAAAACAATTACAAATGATTGAAAAAAAATAAGCCAAGAAGAAGATAAAGAAAAAGGCAACCAAGGAAAGAATCTACTTCTTTAAATATAGAAACTACTCCTACTACTTAATTTTCTTAGTCCTTAAAGCTAAAATTGGACATTCTGTACAGACTTAAAGGAAAAATATATTTTAAAGAAAAATACTAACACCAAACACATAATAAAAGTTTAGTTGGTCAAAACAGAAATTCTTCTTTACTTCCATACAGAAAATTTTATCTAGCCTATAACCTGTAAGCAATTATAATCAGTTTTCACAAACCTTACATGCATACTGGAATTGTGCCAGTGTTTTACCATTCTCTGTTCATCCATTTCTGAGTAGTAATTGCCAAAGACAGTGCCTGTTCTCAATAGACACAAGTGTTTTATTCAACTCATTCTACCCTACTAAATGTGAATTGATACCAACATGAGGACTTGAAAAAAAAGTAGAAAAGCACATGTAGGAGTCCAGTAAGGATTGATATCAATACATTTGAAAGATTTACTGAATGGTGAGTACTTTCTTCTAATTAACACTGTAAAGAGAAATTGTACATTTTGAAATCAGAATTGATAATTGAGATAACATGTGATTTTTCACCCTGGGGAACAGAGCTAGTCTAAAAATTCTTTACTCTTTCCTAGTCTTGTAACTTGAAAAGTTAGTAGTAGAGTATAAAGGATAGTAGAGTATAAAGGTAGGAGAGTATAAAGGATAAAAAGCTCTTTCTGACACATATTGGCTGTGTGAACTTAGGCAAGTTGCTTCACCTCTCAGGGCCCTAGGCAGCTGTATAACAACTGTTAAGTTGCAGAGCAGTTGCTGATCTGTATTGTTAGACGGGGTTTTATCACTGAGTTTCTCATATCAGTGATATTACAGGCTCAGACGAAGACAGATATGAAAGAGAGAGAGAGAAAGATTATTCCAAGTCTTAGTGCAATTTTAAGCTATTAAAATTTATATTTCAAAACAAATTCTCAGTAATATAGAATAATCACTGTATTATTATTTGCTGGATTGTATAATATTCAGATTTATATTTCTACATTTATAAATTTAGATAACTATTCAATATATGTCACCCTTTCAGCTAGTTAGGATATTTTCCAAATTAATTTTACAAATTAACTAATGAACATACTATATTTTATAATGAATTATATTATATAGAATATAATCTACACTAAATACTTGACAGCAATCCTTCCAAAACCTTTTCTATTCAAGTTTTTAGCACTGGATGAAAATTCAGGGACCACATATATTCTGGGACCACATGCCTAAATTTCAAAGACCATCTCAAGTTTTCTTAATTTCTTCTCTATTCAGGTATCACAGCTTTTATTAATTTTATTTTCATAGTATCTTAACAGCCTGCTCTAATCTCACCTGACAAAAGCAGCCTACTCCACCTCCTTTCCTTCTAAAATACCTCCTTCAGGCGATATTCTTACTAATAACTCTCACTACTTTAGGTCCCAAATTACTTCTATTATCTTCTGATTCTAGGCACCTCCATAAATAGTCTCTCAGATCTCACTTTGCAAAATATAGCTTTAGTAAAATCCAGGGTATTAAACTGACCCAAAAAGTAACATTAAAGCTGGTCTTTATGTTAACCTTTTAGCTTGCACACTATACTGATATTATACTTGATGCACACTAAGTCTGAATATGGAAGGACTTTCATATTGTATTCATGGCTTACTACTGAAAAACATATTGATACAGCACAACATAAAGGACCGATGCATAAACTTAAATGTCTGGTAATTCTTTTGTTCCTTTTGTTTAGTGCATCTAAAATAGCTTTCCTTGAGGCAATGCTTTTCTAAAGGCTAACAAGAGATTCTGCTTCTGGCAGAATCACTAGTATTATCTTGCCAGTATTGACCATTTTATTCATTGCATCCACAGCATCTAGCACAGTGTCTTTTACATAATAAATGTTAGTGCTTAATGAATGCTTAACTATTAAATCTTTACTTATTATTTATTTACTCTGTCCTAAGTACATTTCTTCATTTCTTTCATCTTATCTGCCTCTTTTCTGTAAGTATGTTTACCATCATCCTACAATGACTTTAGGGTCAGGAAGACCTAAATTCAAATCCTACTTCAGTCACTAACTAGAGGTTTGATCCCAAGCAAGTCACTTCACCTCTCAGCTCCCTCATTTATCAAATGAGCAAACTGTATTAGATGGCTTCTAAATTCGCATGCAACCCTATATGACCCCTATGATCACAGAGTTCATTCTGTTTTTGCTTCCTCAGCTTCATACTTCATAATCAACTCCCAATAATCACCATGTTAAGTTCACTGTTTCTTGTGATATTTGTATGTTTCAACATTTCTAAATTTTGATAACCACTGAAAATATCTCTTTAGCTAACAAGTCATGTTATTTTGATCATACTTTCCATTAACTGAACATATCATTAAAGTTCTAAAGTGCTATTAAAATATAGATATACAATTTTATAATTACAAGGAGCAGAATTATATTGATTTCATTTTCTTAGTGTTGCAGTTGCATTTACTGGCAATTTATTGTTACTGACAATGTATGTGCCCCACAGAAATTCTGCTACTAAAGATTTTAAGTTCCTGTGAGGTAGAGTACAAATTCCTCTGAGGGCAGGGGTCAGAGACATTTTTGTATCTCACAGTATAGCTGGCACAGTGCCTCGCATATAGTAAAGGCTCAATAAACATTTGTTAAATTTGGACTGAGAATGTAAACAGTAACAAGAATAACAGCAATAAAACCCCCAATAAACATAAAAAAATAAATCCAGAAGAAGTCATTAAAACAATTCTGTTAACAATTGTATTAAAGTTAATATACACATTTTAAAACAATTTGTAAACAGACATACACATTCATGTTTTTGTTCTGATTTTATTTTCTTTTACCTGTAAATGGAAAGTAAAATGAGTATAATTTTAAATGAATTTAAATAAATAACATCAAAATTAGTTACAAAATTAGGGGAGCAGAGAAGAAAAAACACAACACTTCCTAAATACTCAATTTCAATTTTTGTTATTTCTATTAGGTCTGTTTTTCTATCAGATAACTAGCAATTGATGAAGTGGACTGCACAGTTTAACTAGATAAAAAAAATGACACTTTAAAAATAAGGCCAATTTTTCAATTAAATTTAATTCAACAAACATTTATTGAGTACCTATTATGTGCAAGTAACTATGATAGGTAGGTATCAAGGAGTGAATAAGACAGAGGCCCTACCCTTTAAGAACTTAGCCTAGAAGGCAGAAAAAGACAAGTTCCCAAGTAAATATAATATAAAGTATGTTTTAAAATGTTTAAGAGAGGTACAAAGAAAATGCTGTCTTCAAAAGTCGTCAGTGAAAAGCTGCGTAGCTATGACTATGAAATTAGGACATCTTTTTTAAAAAGTCACTCTCAAAAAACATTAGTCCAGTTTATTCCTCTCTGAAGCATTTAGATTAAGGAGGCTGACTGTCAGCTATTACTTAAGAAATAACATCTAAATCATGTGATGTTGCTCACTAATTTGCATACATAACCAGTATCCATAACAGGGCAAAGTTAGAGTCACTGAAATCATGATTGAAAACGTCAAGAATATCTTCTGGACGTTCACTTATTTCACATTGTTTATGTTCCTGAAAAGCAATACAACCACTTCTGAAAAATGTCTCTGAGAGTTCCAACAATTTCCCATGTGGTAACACATCTGGTCATCAAAACAGTATCCTAGGGATGGACATGGTGGCTCAAGAGGTCTTTAGAAATCCTGTAAGTAGAGGGTCCCAGACTTCACAAAGCTGGTAAGTTTTACACCTGCATATGACCAGGAAGCTACATCAGGGAAGCTGGCTCTCAGGACGAGCTTCAACCCCTATTAGGAAAATCTAATCTCTGTCAAGTAGGGGAAAAGGAGGGGCCTAGGTCTACCCCATGTTGATGGGGTGGGTGGGGCAAAGAAACACTTGAAAATATTAGTCCTATCATAGTGTTAATTAAACATCCACTATGTCACAGACAATGTGCTTAGTGCTAGGAAGAGAAAGACAAAAATGAAAACAGTCCCTGCCCTCAAGATCATGCATTCTATTTGGGGAAAAACGCATGTTCACAGATAAGTAAATTAAACACAAAGTAAATAAAAAGTAACTAGAAAAAGACAGGTCAGGAAAAGGCTTGTTTACAAAGAGGAACTTAAGCTGAGCTGAGGTGAAGAGGGACAAAACGGAAGACCTATGAAAAAAGTAGGAAATAAGATGTTGTGTATAAGTAACAGCAAATAGGAGAATTTGGCTAGAGCCTGAAGTAAGAAGTAGTGCATAATCAACCTAGGAAGATAAATTAGTGAGACTGTGAAGGACCTTAAATTCTGTAGGTAAATTACTTCATTATTTATTAATGTTGTTTGAACCTAGTTTTATGTGGATAGAAAACTGTCTAACTTAAAGCTTACAACAGACGTCAGGCTAACCTTAGAGATGCTACTGGGAAGCCAGATGTCTTCCAGGAATGCTTAGATCCCACCCAGATCTGGTTTTGGGTCCACCCAAAACTTAACTTTTGGGTTCCCCAAATTGTATTAAATGTTTATATTTACCTGTTCATATATATCTTAAGCAACCTTATCTGGGAATAGTTCTTTTCTGGAAACTGCCTATATGCAGTTTGTGTACTGGTATCATTGTCTGAAATGTATATAATATAACACAGAGACAAGAGGAGGGAGTCATATTTTTTCTGGCTCTCTCCTCTGCCAGGTGACCTAATACAATTCTTTATAAAAAGATTTTTTCAGGTTTGGGGTTTGTTCTAGACCTACAGTGATGAAGTGGGATCCCTGACAGTTGGCCCAAGTCAATCTGAAGGTTTTCCAAGAACATGGAAGTTGAGTAAGTCTCTATGATCTCAAGACTGGGCTTAGATGGGTAGGGCTGACCAACACAAGATCAAATCAGACATTGTGAGTGTCTGGTGAGCGCCCTGGGGTTCAAGTCAAACACAGTCAAGGACAGAATTAGGACTGGGGACTCTGGGTATCCAGAAAGTTAAGGGGCTGTATTTGGCTTTAACCCAAGTAATGACTCAGGTGAAGTCAGAATTAAGCCAGCTGCCCTGAACGACAAACTAGGAATCCTCTTGGCTGAATCACCTGAGGGCTTTGAGACAGTGCTGCAATCTATTAAAATCTGGTTAAAATGTGGCTGGTCCTTTGATAAAGATTTCTTTATCTTTCTCTCATTTTCTTTCTTTTCCTATATTTCTCCTCAATTCTCCTATAATACTTAATCTGAGACTAGCTGGCAGCCACCCAGAGATCCTGGTGAACATGGCATTATTATGTAGGACTGGAAAGCAAGGGCCACCACTTACTCCTCATGACCTGTCAAAGAGGGACTGAGGGCCACTTTCTCAGATGTTTGTATAGTTGACTAAGCAACTCTGATGAACCATTTGCCCAAAATTAGTTTCACTTAGGACAACCCCAAATTAGTGAGGGTAAACAATGAGGTGGGCTTTAACTGGGACTTCCATTTCCAAACTTCTCTGGTGTACACAAGGTCATATTTGCCTTGGAGATTTCTGAAGGCAAACACCCAGTCACCATCAAGACTGCTGCAAATAATAGCAGAAAGTAAGCTTACAAGAGTGATGAGGATTAATAAAGTCTCATACCTAAAAAAAGCTCTCTCAGCTATTTCTTTTCATTTATTTATTTATTATTTTTAGTGAGGCAATCGGGGTTAAGTGACTTGCCCAAGGTCACACAGCTAACACATGTCAAGTGTTTGGTCTGAGGTCACATTTGAACTCAGGTCCTCCTGACTTCAGGGCTGGTGCTCTATCCACTCTGCCACCTAGCTGCCCCTCTCAGCTATTTCTAAGAGAATGAGAAAGGACTTACTCTCACTGACCTTTTGATTAGACTTTCAGTATGAGAAAAAAATCAAAAAGCAAAAACAAAAACTGCAAGACACATTTTCTCTCTGCCTTCAAAGTCCTGGACAGGTTGCAATTGCAAAGATAAAAGGCAGAGAAGAAAAGAAAGGAAATCTTTTTCCTGGTTTGTCGAAGTTTATGACATTATAAATTAATTAGAGACTAAATTTGTAACTCAAATGCAATACCTTTATTGTAAATTTTCAAACTGTGGTTTAAAGGTTTTTGTAACTACTGAAATATCTTAGTGGATTCTGGATTAAGATTAAAATTGTACTTGGAAAAGTACATACTGAAGTTATGTCTTTGAATCAACTTAGTATCTATAGACCTTAGATTTAAGCATTTTATTTTTGCCTTAGAAGTTAATAGACAATATGAATGCTTATTAGTCTGGAGGCTTGCAGCAAGTAGCCAGAGTCTGTGAACTATCTGATATATTCATTGTACGTGTGAAACTCCAGAATGTTTTATAATTTTAATGATTGATTTTAATGATTGATTTCTGCTCCAGGATGGATTTAAACTAAAAAGAATGCATAAGGCCTTATAGTGTTTACTATGAATTGTTATTGCAACAACATGAGAAAAATAATAAGCTGTGATTAATGGAACTTGCTATTTGAGGTGAAATCTCCTGGGACTATAATTTAATATTGTTCTGAGTTCTGTGTGTGTATACATATACATGTATATTTATGTATATATACACACATATTCCCAAAGGGGGGATAGGATGATAGGATAGAGATGTAAGTTTTTAATTTTAATGGAGTAGTAAACTTCACTTTGAGAAAGTAACAAGATTAGATTGTTGTCTTTAAGAACTATAACATATACATATGTATATGCATGTATATATGTGTACATGTGCGTGTGTGTGTGTATCTGTGTCTGTGTATTGGCTTTGAAATATTTCTAATGGGATACACAGGCTTTAAGTATGTTTTAATGATAAGTCCTCAGAAGTGGAGTAAGGATTTTACATTTAAAATCAACTTAACAATTGTAAAGAAATATTTAAATAATGTTTTTTTCCTGTTTTGAAGTCTGTCTGATAATATTTAGAGACCAAAGGGCTCATTTTACAAGTTAGACCTTCATGAATGCTAAGATTCCTTCTTCAGCCCATAGATGGCATTATCCATATCAGGTACAGGATTCCAATAAAGATAGGAAGAGCAAGTGGTATGTAAAAATTGAAGTTCTCTGAACTTCCAGGTAAATTATGAATTCCTAATTTTCTAAAATTTAATTTTTTTGTTGCATTTTCAGTTCTGAACTGTCTCCCTCCCTCCCTTGCCACCCTGCACTAGAGAAAGCCACCATTTAACACAGATAGATAGACGATAGATAGATAGATGGATAGACAGATAGACAGATGGATAGATAGATAAGATAGATTAGATAGATAGATAGATAGATAGATAGATAGATAGATAGATAGATAGATAGAT